>NW_027263569.1:177369-404289 GCF_044049455.1 Aspergillus lucknowensis | reverse complement strand
GTGAGGGTGAGAGTGAGGGTGAGAGTGAGGGTGAGGGTGAGGGTGAGGGTGAGGGTGAGGGTGAGAGTGAGGGTGAGAGTGAGGGTGAGAGTGAGGGTGAGGGTGAGGGTGAGGGTGATGGGTTGGTTCTTATCTTGAAACGTCCATCATCGTTGTCGAATATGACGGAGCCTGATGTCCAGGGGAAGTAGGTGTTTAGGCTTGTGAGTCCGGTCTGCAGGGTGGTTATGAGCTCTTCGTTGAGTGCGGGGTTGGTGTCTCGAGGGAAGAAGAGCGTGATTTGCGTATACAGTCTGTTGAGTCGGGGTTGCTGGGCGAGAATGTCGAGGGGGATGAGGGTCTCTGGCATGTTTGCGTCGGAGTTGAGATGAAGAGATGAAATGGAAGTGAGAGAAGCTTGTTGAGCTAGATTAACTAAGCCAAAACTAGGGACAATATGATATGACTTGAGTATAATAACCATAGCAGCACTCCCATATACACCGATATTACGCCAGCCCTCCATTAACCGAAAACAAGAAACAAGTAAGGAGCGACTATCCGAAGAAACAGCACGTTGTTCATAAATCAAGCCATATAGATCAAGCCCAGCACGACGCCAGCGAGACCGGAAAGGCCAGGGATAAACAGCTTAGAACCGGGGTTGATAAGCTCATTCGAAGGAGGCTGAGCGGGAGGGACCTCCTCAATTTCGCCAACTTCGTTGTTCTCGTGCGAGCTTGTCGAGGTGGGCCTGTGGGGCGCAGAGGACCGGTGCGCGGAAGAGCTTGGGGTTGTCTTCGAGGCCGAGGCCGGTGGTTGGATTAGAGGCGTGCTCGACGCAACGGGGGCCGGGGCGCTGGACGCGGGAGCAGTCGTTTGGACAGGAGTCCTGGACTGAACGGGGGCGCTTGGCTGGGGGATAACACTGGGCTGGACGCTGGGTTGGGCGCTGGGTTGGGCGCTGGGCTGGACAGTAGGAGCGGAGGTGCTCGCTGGCGGAGAGACAGGAACAACCACGGGGGTTGAGACCTGCTCTTCGCGGCAGGTCGACTCCTCACAGACCGTCACGGTAGTGGTGACCCAAGTTGTCTCGGTCTCGGAGACATGGGTTGTCACCTGCTTAGACGGGGCTGAGGTCTCAGCGGTTGGTCTTCCACTGGCGGACGTTGTTCTCTCCTCGGCTTTCGCGGAGGAGGTGGCCACGACAGAGCGAGCGAGGGCCAGGGCAATCAATGTATAAGACTTCGAGAAATGCATGATGCTCTTAAGATAGGGTAGACTTTCGAAGGATAGACAGTTAGAAGTCTGAGATGGCAAAAGTCCTGTCAGACAGTAGCTCGACGAGGTTCTTTATAGATCCTAGGATCACCGAAACCGACACCACCCTCATCGCGTTTCTAATTCAGTGAACATCCGGTATTCGCTCACCGTCTACCCCCAGGCCTTCGGCCGTTCAAGTCCATGATACCTGGATCCGGGGTGAGGCGTGGATGGCGGAGTTCCCTAGTACCGCATCCGTATAACCGTGTGCAGCTGCTGTCAACTCCTTTTGGGCCATAGTTTGACGGGCGCATGTGTCTTCAGTTGAGCATTCCATTGAGAGGCATGGCGATATCACGTGATAGACGATTTCAGCCAAGTTGAGACGGTCGGGGTCGCAAGCAGCAGCGAAGTGTATTCAAGGGGAATGAAGATCCATTCTTACTGATGTAGCCGGGCAGCCCAAGAGGTGAGTCTGCTGCACGGATCTGAGGCTGTTCTGCAGGAGATCTGCGTCAGAGGGTGCTGCAGAGTGCAGAACTGAACTGGCTCAACTAACGCCATAGTGGGTTCGTTCGTGCCAGCAGCTTTCGTCGTGCTGAGGGCTTTTGGCGGATCCTGATTCGATGCGGATCCTTTATTGTTATGATAAGAGGCATCTGGCTTCACTGGCTGAAGCAATATGCCGGCGAGATGGTCTGGATCGTCGAGTCGGAGAAATGGGCGTCTGATCTTCTTGGCTCTGCCCGCAACTCGGGGCTCCTCAGGCCTTCAACCTCGTCGTCCCTCTGCATCCCCCCCATCACTCCATCTCATTCACGTACCATGAGCCTCTTCACCCATGTCCCCAAGGCGTGATCTCCTTTCCCCGCGCGACTACGATGACGACGCCGAGTCACTGCGCTCTCCCCTGTCGGAGCAGGACTCCGACAGCGAAGACGACGATTTCCTGGCAAATTCCCGCAGCACCCTAGAGCTCTCCCGACACGACCGCACCGTTCTCGATGACGAGGAGGAGACGGAGAAACTGCTCACCAGAACTGGGCCGACCCATGAGCTCCGTCGACTCTTCAGCCCGAACAGGAGTAGTGTTCGCATCGGGAAGAAGGAACAAGCCCGGCGGCAACGAAAGCAAGAAAGGAGAGATGCACGGAGAGCACGACGGGAGAAGCGCCATGGCCTCGGCGAGGAGGAGATGTACGAGATGGAAGAGGGACATCGGGAAGATGAGAGCTCCCTTCTCAGTTCCTCCTCATCTGAGCTGGATGAACGGGTGAAGGAACAGTATACTGACATTCAGGTATGGCTTCTACCTCTGCTTGACATATTGTTTGGCTGACTTGTCTGTAGGACCGTCAGAAAGTGTCCTGGCGAAAGCTGACCCTTGCCTTCTCTGCCATCTTCGTCCTATTCCTCATCCTCCTGCTCGGCGCGTACAAAGCCTCAGCTGGCTTCCGGTCGGTTCACTCCTCCAGAACCCTCTTATCCAACGGAACCGCCCTTTTTGCGCCTACGACTATTCTAATATCGCTTGACGGCTTTCGCGCTGACTTCCTTAACCGCGGCTTGACTCCTACCCTCAACGCCTTCATCGCCGACGGGGTCTCGCCACGGTACATGCTGCCCAGCTTCCCTAGCGTCACCTTTCCCAACCATTTCACGCTCGTTACGGGACTATATCCGGAAAGCCATGGGGTTGTAGGAAACACGTTTTGGGACCCAGAATTCGAGGAGCAGTTCTACTACACCGATCCAAGCGTCAGCATGCAGCCGAAGTGGTGGAATGCAGAGCCCCTTTGGATGACTGCGGAGAACCAGGGCGTCAAAACCGCCATCCATATGTGGCCAGGCTCAGAGGCGCATATCGGAGGCGTGGAACCCACCTTCTTGGACCAATACAACGGCTCGGAGGCACTCGAGCGGAAAACACAGCGCATCCTCGAGCTACTAGACCTGCCCGGGCTGGAGGATGAGTCACTATCCGGGCCTGCCCGACCGCAATTTATCGCTGCGTATGTTCCGAATGTTGATGCGGATGGCCACACGTATGGACCGAATAGCACCGAAATCCGGGACACCATCTCCAAGGCAGATGATATGCTCGCAGGCATTTTCGCGGGAATTCAGAAGCGGAACCTCACCGACGTCGTGAATATTGTGGTTGTATCTGACCATGGGATGGCCACGACTTCCACAGAGCGCCTTGTCCAGCTCGATGATCTGATCGACCTGAGCCTGACCAGCCACATCGATGGCTGGCCGTTACGCGGCATCCGCCCGAAGAGGCCTGAAGATCTCAAAACACTCCAGGACCAGCTGGCACTTGTGGCCTCGAAGTATCAGGACGCAATCGAGATATACACACGCGAGGAGATGCCCGAGCGGTATCATTTCAAAGACAACGATCGCATCGCACCCCTCTGGGTGATTCCCAAGACCGGCTGGGCTATCGTCGAACGCCCAGATTTCGATGTCAAGGCAGCGCTTCAGAACGGTGACGTTTACCATCCGAAAGGCATTCACGGATATGACCATGAACATCCGCTGATGCGGGCGATCTTCGTCGCCCGAGGACCCGCATTTCCACATCCTCCCAACAGTCGGGTTGGTGTCTTCCGTTAGTATTTCCCTCTTCATTGGTTGCGCCGTCTCCTAACGATGACAGAAAACATCAACGTCTACAATATCCTGTGTGACTCGCTCGGAATCGCTCCACACCCGAACAACGGGACGCTGCGCCTCCCTCTGAAACCAAGCGGTCTCCATTCAGATGAAGATGCGCCAGTTCTCGACAATCCTTCCGATCCACCAGCCACACAAAGTGCCGCCAGTGCCACCAGCGCCGGCCCAAGCCCGACGGCAGCCACACCCCACTCCCCATCTCCGTCCCCCGCTAACCCCAAAGAAGACGCTGGCGATGAGGCAGACACCTGGTGGGGAAGCATCTGGGGCAAGGTGGAGGAACTGAAAGACTGGGCGAGCGATTTGTTCGAGAGCGTCAAGGACAATATTACGTAGTGCAAGTATGTGGCGCTGGGGAGAAGCGTGATTCTTCCCGTTAAGCTTTGGTTTCCAGAGCCAACCGTAATTATCATTAGAGAGAGTTGAGATACCCCTGTCATTCAAATCGATTCCCGTTGGACAACAAGATGCTTGGTTCTCCGTTAAGGCTTCCACGAGGCGCCGATCGTGAACAGCTGAAGGCTGCAGCGAGCCAAAATCATCTCAGCCTCACCATGGATGCTGTGACTCACGTTGTGCAGCGAAGTGTGGAGCGAAATGATTCACAGCTGCGGATTTTCTCGGCCTGACCAAGGCAATCCTGTCGGCTGCCCGAATGTCTGCCTGGCGAAGTGCACTCGCTGCATATAAGCCTCGAGTTCTCCCCTCGTGGACAGAATCATCCTCCCACACATCAACTGCGGTATCCATTGGGAATCAGCGGAAGGAAGGATTCTTGCTTCACATGCCAACAAATACCCATCTTCATATTTCGTTGGATCAATCGCAATGGCGTCAGCCAACTCCGTACCTCTGGGTGGAGGTGCAGCAAACACAAACACCACGATGAACAGCACTCCAAGCCTCAATCCCACAGACACAGCGCTCCTGGAGACATTCATCCCAGGCTACTCCATGCTCTCGCGATTCCTCATCTCCTACCTCCAAATCGACCTCTCCCTCTACATCCCCTACCTCGTCGCCGCTGCCGTGCTGGGCGCCGCCACCCGCTACATCTACTACCAGCTCCGCGGCCTCTTCGAGCAACACTGCATCTCCACCGCCGAAATCCGCCACGAGGACGAAGTCTACAACTACCTGATGTACTGGCTCGCGCAGCAGCCCTTCACGAACCGCACGACGCACTTCGTCGCGGGCACCCGCATCTCCGGCACGAGCCGGTACTACGACTCTGGGGACGAGGACTCCTGGGGCGAGTCCGACGAGATCGACGACGACGGGAACGTGATTGTTGATTTTGACGAGTACTGGGCGAAGGCGACGGCGCGGGACAAGCACAAGCGGCTGCGGTTTACCCCGAGCGAAGGGACGCATTATTTCTGGTTCAATGGGCGGCCGCTGGCCTTTATCCGCGAGAAGCAGGAGAATAACAACTCAATGTCCTATTACGGGAATCGCAACTCCGAGCGCCTGTATATCTCCTGCATTGGGCGGGATCCGACGATCCTGAAGGAGCTTTTGCTTGAGGCGCAGAGGACGTATGTTGCGCGCGATAGCAACAGCACCGTCATCTACCGCGGCCAGAAGAGCGGCGGGTATACCGAGTGGTCTCGGTGCATGGCTCGTTCCCCGCGCGCGCTGTCGACCGTTGTCCTCGACCCGGCCCAGAAGCAGAGCTTCATCGACGATATCAAGGAGTACCTGCACCCGCGCACTCGACGGTGGTATTCGAACCGCGGCATCCCCTACCGGCGCGGGTACCTCCTCCACGGGCCACCCGGTACGGGGAAAACAAGTCTCTGTTTCGCTGCATCGGGCCTCCTCGGCCTAGAACTCTACCTGCTGAACCTGAGCTCCAAAACCCTCGACGAAGACGAACTCATGGCCCTCTTCCAGGAACTCCCGCGCCGCTGCATCGTCCTCCTCGAAGACGTCGACTGCGCCGGCATGGCCCACAAACGCGCCGCAGCCGAGGACTCAAAGGACGAATCCACCCCTCAATCTCAATCACAGCCAACCCCCCCGCCACCCTCGCCGCCCGAAGAAAGCAGCACAGGCGGCAGCGCGAGCCTCCTCGAAAAACAGGGCGTCTCCCTCTCCGGCCTGCTCAACGTCATCGACGGCGTCGCCGCCTGCGAAGGCCGCATCCTCGTCATGACAACCAACCACCCGGAGAAGCTCGACCCGGCCCTCATCCGGCCGGGACGCGTCGACCTCTCCATTTCATTCGGGCACTCGACCGCCGAGGATCTCCGTGAGCTCTTCGCGGCCATATACTCGACGCTAGAGGGGGACCTGCGCGCACCGCGCTCCGCCTCTGCAAAGCTGAAGACCCGCGGCGGTTCCAAAGTAGATCTCTTGAAGATGAAGACGAAGGTGAAGACGAATGCAAACGCAAACACACCCGTCAAGGATAAGCAGGCGAGGTTCACGCAGGAGCGGGTGAAGGAGTGGGCGAACGAATTCGCGGCACGAGTTCCCGGGGGAGAATTCACGCCCGCGGAGGTCCAGGGCTATCTCCTGCTCCACAAGACGGATCCCGAGGGCGCGATCGCCGGGGCCGAGGAGTGGGTGAAGGAGACGAGGGAGAAGAAGGCGAAGATTGCTGGCAAGGTGGAGGAGAAGACTGCGGCCCGGCCTGAAGAGACGGAGGCCAGGCCGACCGAGAAGGCTGCAGCCACCGTCAATGGGACGACCTAATGACATAGACAACATCATATAATGATGAACGTGTGCAATGCTTGCATCTGCATCCTAATATTGATACCCAGCTTCGTGTTACCTACGATACTTGCACACAAATAGAAGAACAGTTCTGCTCTAACTTTACTCCTATTAAGCTCGGAGATTACTCTGTAGAAAAGGCAAAAAAAAAAGGGTCTTCTCCGATCCATGGTTCGAAAAAAGTATACTGGATTTAAGCTTAAAGTAAGGTTCGAGCCCGAGGAAGCTTATGGATTTGAGCTGTGATGATATCATGTTCATAATAATCCGTTCATCCGTCGGCATGCGTCTATATACGTCGCTATAAATCATAATATACAGTTTATAGTCCAAACGCCAACTAAATCCAACTGCTAACGCCACTTCCGTCGCAAATAAGCAAATGCTTCGGCTAAGACCCAAGAACCCAGCTCTCAAAATGCACGCCCCTAGCCACCCTCTCCCCCCTCCTCACCTCATACAGCACAGGTTCAAACTCACAAGAAGCAGCATACTTCCTGATCAAATACCTCCAATAGCAGCTCTCCGCCGCAGGCGTCAAGTACCGATCCCGGAACGTCCGGACCGCATTATCCGCAATCCGCTCCGCCGTCTCGGGGTTATCAATTAGATGCTCGATCTTGCGCTCGAGGTCGGAGAAGTCCCGGGCCACCTCGACGTAATTCGCCTCGGGCCCGGAGGCGATCAGCGCGCCGTGGTGTGCCTCGAGCCAGACGAGTTCATGCGAAATCACCACGGACCGGCAGTTAAGGAGGTACTTTCCGCGTCCAGAGAAGCTGCGGCCCTCCGTGTGCGCGAGGAACATGTATCGACAGTATTCTTCCATTGGGAGGAGATTGGCGCGGACGTCTGCGTCGTCGTCCCAGTTTATTTCGCGGATGCTGGCCCAGCTTTTGCCGCGGGATGCTTTGAGTAGCCCGCCGCGGAGGTCGGGGTTCGTGGCTACGCTTCCGCGCCATGCGAGCTGCTTCTTCTTGTCTTGGAATCGGAGGCCCGGATTCAGGTTGCTCCCGTCACCATTGCCGTCGCCGTCGTCAACTGCTGCGATGCGTCGCCGGATCTCCTTGTACGATCCGATCTTGACCTCCGGCCACGCCCAGTACCCGAAGTCTGGCATTAGCCAGACGTCTTCGTCCCCGGCTCGCTTGGAGTACGACCATATCGGTGACTCCCTGTTACTGAAGTCGTCCGTCGACAGGACGAATTCGATGTCGGGCAGGTTGCGTCTATCGGCGTACGCGGCCAGCGCGCGGTTCAAGGAATGCAACGTCGCCTTCCCCCGAGAAAACGTATATGGCATGGGCCCGTAGTCGATGATATACAGCTGCTCCCCCCCCGTAAATTCAACAGTCAGCCACCCATCCCCAACAGAGCAAGGAAGAGCTCAGAAGAACTCACCTCCCCACCCACAACAGCCGCCCTAACAAGCCCATCCCCATCCCCATCCGCACCACCCCTCGCAGCCTCATCCACCTCCCGGAACGTAATCAGTCCCCTCCCCCCTCCCACTCTCCTCTCCGCAACCCGATCAACATCCCCAAAGAGCTTCGGAAACGCAGCAAGACACTGCGTCTCAGATAAGCCATGGTTATCCCCGTCGCGACGGACGTCAAATTCCCAGCTTGACACTGGCCCTGACCCCATCGTCCTCGTCCCATTCCACGAGTCGCATCCCATGGCGGCGTGTTGAGTACTCGTCGAATCCTTCAGGATATACCCCCCCACGCTGGGGCGATCACCACCGCCAGATCGGTATCGATCAAGATGCGAATCTGTATCCCTTCCGAAAACCACAAATGCAAGGAGAACCAGTGAGAGGGCGGCGCCTGCGCCGAGGAAGCGGAGTGCGGGGGTCATGGATGTGGGTGTTGTTTATATATATATATATGGTCTCGTCTCGATAGTACCGTCGTCTCGAAGAGATCTGTGGATGTGTATACTCTGAGTCGCACGTTGAAGTTCTGGGGTAGATATAACTGGGTGTTATGGGCGGGCGTGTATGGTGTATAGTACCGGCCGTATACGGCGTGTCAGTTGGATATTGCGCGGGGTGAGATTGCCATGTCGACTAGGTGGAGGGGATGTTGGGTCTTTCTCTGGATATGTTTTAAATTTCTCCGGGGTTTCGTGTTGTCGAAAGATGGTGGTTGAAGTGGGAGGTGCACCTGAGGGTCTTCGAGCTTGGTGGTGCGGAGAGTTTCCATAGCAACAATCGCCGCCTCTGCCAAAGCAACTGACACAGCACGGGCAATCCATCTGAGAGAACCAATTTATTTAGTATATTATTGATTTCATTGGCTTCATTGGTTTATCAAGCGCAGACCACTTCATCTGTAAGAGAATTCATCTAAGACACCGCCGCCTGCGGACAGTGAGCCGGGCCGCTGTCACCATCTATTGTCTTGGGGTGTTTTCTGGTTATGTACAAGGGGAGTTCAAGTGCTATATAGGGCAGGGGTATCTCAAAGCCAATCAGGAACAGGGTTGGTAGGAAAAGATGGGAGACATTATGTTAACGAGAGAATTGCTGTCAGCCAATGGCCGGAGGGAAATATTGGGCAAAGTATCCAAGACATTGGAGGGTGCTTCGTGGCTCGATGTGAATCGCGCTATACAAGGCAAGGGGGGGCAGGCATCTCGCAGAGACGCATCATTATATCACCTCCGTAGCCCGGCTAATTCGTGTAAATCCTCGTTGTCGATTAAGTATCGGGGTAGATTTCACCCCCGGGAACCGTTGGTCACTGCTCGGGGAGCATGATTGCTGAAATAACTATCATCAATCTTCAAGATCCATTCGACTTTTTGGGCTTCCGTTCGTGCTGCGAAGAGAAACGTATTCTGCGGCCCGTATACTGCAAACACATTCGGCCGCCCCCTTGACGACCCATCAGGGCCTGGCCCATCAAGAAGTCGCGCAAAATCAGGCGCATGATCCACGCGAGCATTGCGCAGGTTGATAGCATTGATCTCGTCGCCATCAGGAACAGAATAAACATGGAGGTATGGAAGGCGAAGCTCCACGAACCGCCGCACCCAGTGAGTGTAAGCGTCGTCAGGTGCCAGTAGGTATCCGGATTTCGACGAGGACGGATTCTTCGGGAGTGTTTGGACGGTAGCGTAGAAACGCGGCTTAAACGGCACTTGCTCAGGGTCACCATTGGTGTCATCGCCCGAGGATGGTGACTTGCCTCTCGAGGCAAAAGCTGCGCCACTGGCTGGAGGCTCGGTATTGCCCCGAATGAGGATAGCATCGATGGGATCAATCCTTGCAGTCCATAGCTTCACGTATTTCTGGAGCAGCTTGGTTTTGCGATCGGGCTCCTGACCACGATATGGAGTCGACCTCCCACTCCGTGGAGGGGAAGCGACAGTTAGACTGCTGGCACTAAGGGCTCCTTTTGCGGCGTTCAACTCAGCAATACGCCTTCGGCGCTTGCGGGAAGCAACATAGTCACGCACAAGTGACACTTTCCTTGGGGACCACTTGGTGAGGAGCTCTTCACCCTTCACGTAATCGTTCTGGGTATTCATGCGCCAGAGATCAGCCGCGCGTTTCGCCGACACTGGACGTACCGCAACGGAGTACATGCGGACAGTGGAATGTACAACACGCGTCGTGCTGAAGAAGTTTTTGAACATCGACTGGGGCCGTACATACGTGCGACCCTGAATCTGAAGCGTCAGGTCCACCTCGAACGAAACGGGGTCCTGTAGGCGCGCAGAGTGAAGGTCCCATCTCACAGTCACCTGCACGCGGTACTTGTCTGCAGTTACCCGATCGAGAAGGAGAGATCCGTGTAAACTCGAGTCCCATTGGCCCACGAGGGTAACATTGGACGTCCCATCCGCATTGTCCTTGACCATCGGCTCCTGTACAAACTTCACCGGGACATCTGGAGTCTGCAGATCCTGGTCAGGTATCTTACCCCAGGGATCTAACAGCCGCACACTGCCCACACGGATGTTGGTGAGATCATCCCAGGGCAGAGTTTCCGTTGAACTATAGGTAAGGTTCACCGAAATCCGGCGCTGAAGCCCTTGATGGAGCTGATAGGTGCCTGCATCGAGGGCGTTATTCTGGACGACTTCAACAGGCAGGTACTCTCCGGTCTCCGCCAACTCAAGAACTTGAACTCGCGCAAACACGTCATGCCTCTCCTCCGAGAAGTATTCCGTCTCCGCAATCCGCGCCGTCTTCTGGTCTTGAGGCCCTTCCGCAGAGTCCTGCATGTCATCCCAACTCAGGAGCTTATCGAGATGCATCTGAGTCACACGCGCATAAACGCAGATTTTCAGCGCTGCATTTCGCGGACTTGAGAGAGGCAAGCTCATACTGTGGACGCTTTCAAAACGAACTGGTGTTTCATCAAAGCCGTTGATCATCTGCGTGGTCGTAGCTCCACCCTCTTCGGAGATGCCTGGGAAGAAGAGCTGTGCGTGTACATCTGTACCCTCCCACTCAGCAAAGCCAACCATGTCGCGCATCACGACGTTGAATTTAAGTGTAGACGATGGCGCCTGAGCGGAGGATGGCTCCAGCGATAACCGAATGATACCAACCACATTCTGCGTATATGGCGAAACGACCTCGACTGAAAAATCCTGGACCCGGGTCTCGAACACCGCTGTAAGAGGGATATCCGCATCGCCGACCAAAGAATACTGAGGCGAGCACGGTTCGGAGAAAGGGTTTTCGAGTTTAAAGTGTTGGATGTAATCCGGCCTGTCGATGTACTGGTGAAGCTGGCGCATAGCCTGCACACGACGCTGGAGTTTCTCGATGGACCAAAGATGGATGACGGACTGCTTGAAATCAATCACACGAACTGCGACACAGGGCTTCCTGGCGTCATCAAGAATGATATCCTCATCGCCAGAGATGCCATTGAGTACAAGATCATAAGACGAGGCCATGTTGTGTCCGTGGTCCACAATCGCAAACTGGAAAACAACGTTCTTGTCCATTATATGGCTCATCACTTGCGCCTCCTTGACCAACGAGGCATGCTGCAGGACCTTCTCTGCCATACGGACGTAGTTCTGTTGAGACCAGTGTCGAAAGACTGACCGTGCCACCTCCAGTTCCCTCGGATCCAGCTTGGGATACCCATTTTCGTATACCCTTGGAATTGGCTGGCCCAATTCCTTCATATGCGACTCAAAGATCTCTTTCTGTTTCCGGAGTTGTTCTTCGTATTCATCCTTCGCTGCACGAAGAGCTTCCTCCATGCGAGTCCTCTCAGAGCGGTCAATGTCCTGGCCAGGAGAGGCTTCCGCATCCCTTAACCTGTCTTGAAACTGCTCCTTCTGTCGGTCTAGCTGCCGTTGCATGTCTTGGCGTACTGACTGTAGGGTCGAGACGCCACCGTTCTGGCTGTCATCCTCACCCTGGCGAGGAGTCCCGGGCATTGTAATAGCCGTATCCAACGAGAAGTTGTCGATAGTGCCGTTGGACATGTACTTGTCCCGAACTGGATATGAGCTGAGAGAGTCTGAATCTTCTTCATTCTCTGCCAAGCCACGGCGTGTTGCCCTCACTTTTTGTACGTCCTCGAACAAGGCATCAAGCTCATCGTCAGGCATATGGGAGATATGATCCGGTCCTAGGATAGCGCTCATGGCTTCACGGCGTGCAAGGAACCAATCCGACTCTCTCCCACGCTGAGAGGGCATCGGAGAGTCAGCTCTGCTCGAATCCCAGTCAAACTCCGAGCCCGCCTTGCTGAAGTTTCGTTCGTGGGTTTTGCCCGGGGCCGGCGAACTAAGCTGGCTTGCCGTAACGGAATGCCGGAGCAAGCTTTGCTCTACCCGCTCAGCGCGCGCTTCCTGAGGATGATTGAATCGGAAGATGTGGAAGTCCCCCAAGATGATGCGAAATCCACTTTTGAGTCGCTTGGGCTTGTCGATGCGCAATCCGTTCACCATAATGGCGGCGCCTTCGCTAGGAACAACCGTAACCACGTTGTCGACATTCTCGAACTTACAGTGGTCGGCTAAAATCTTGGAGCCATTCAACCTGATCTCCACATGGCTTCCTTGATCCATGTTGCCAACCTGGGTGATCCCCGGTTTGATGTTGTAAACGAGACATTCAGCAAGGAGTGGATCATCGCTCAGGTTGACCAGATGTGGCATTTTTTTGGGGGTACTGAGGCCAATAAATCCTTTCTCGATGCTGATGCCAAGTTCTTCTAGAGCCGCCTCACGCTCTTTGTGGATCTGTTCGGTTCTCACAAGTTTCTCTTCCCAAGTTTGATTCAGATCCTTGTAGAGCTTCTCACTTTGATTGAGTTGCTCCACAATTTCTGCTTTGCTGACCTTAGTGATAGAGCCATCGGCTTGCTGGATAGAGACCATTTGCTTCTCCAAAGGAGTATCTGGGGGGTATTGCTCCTCCGCTATTAGCCCACCACCTGCTCCTCCTGCCGCGCCGCCAGCTGGAACACCACCCCCAAGCTTGGCGCGAAGCTGTGCCAACTCTTCCTTGAGCTCTCTGATCATCCGCGCGTTGGGGTCCTCGTTGACAACCGCGTGGTTCTTGATTCGTTTCGCGGAGTCGGCATAGCGTAGCGTACTCAAAGTTTCATCGAAGTTAATATCGGCAGGCGAGATAGCAGCAATCATCGCGGTCATTGAGTTACCTCCAAGAGAGTCTTTCAGTAGCCATGTCAAGACTGAATCACGGTATGGCACCATCGAGGCATTCTTCTTTTTCCCAGAAGCCACATCTGCCAAAGCCGCAATCACACGTCCTAGGGTAGAAAGGGATCTATTGATTTCAGCACCTTCTTTCAACCTAGCTCCCGTCGCTCCCGTCGAATTCGCTCGCTCTGAACCCGCAAGATCAACTAAACTGATACGTGACACCTTTTCGGTATCCATGGACGTCTCGGTATCATGACGCTTTTGTGTAAGCATCAACGTAAAGACGGCATGCGATCGACTTGATGTTTCGTTCATATTCGTGGCGGCGACCGTTCGAGCCTTGTTGCCCTCATCCATCAGGTTTTCAATCTCGTCGAATGAGCGTACCACGAGCTTGGCAAGATCTTCGACGTATGGACCCGTTGACGGGTGCTCACGGACTTTGAGATTTCCTTTATTCGACGGATTGAGCAAATCGCGCACCCGCTCGTTGTAGATTTCCAGGTATGAGACTTCCACCGTGCAACTAAGGTTCTTGTCTTGTTGTATCGAGACGATGCGCTCAAACATAGACTGACAAATTCGCGGGATCACACCATACTCCTTGCCATATCCCATCATTGAGTATGACTTTCCCGAACCGGTCTGACCGTAGGCGAAGATACAGTTATTGTAACCCTGAAAAGCATTGTCCAGAAGCGGTACACCCAGATCTGAAAAGAGGGAATCCTGGTTCGCAAAGTTGGGAGCATTCTTGTCAAAAGACCAGTACGACCTATCGAAGGCGAAAGTCTTCGGTCCTTCCGCGGCGCCCTTCCCTGCACCTTTTCGTGACTTCTCGTCTGCTCCTGGTGGCGGTGTGAGGACAGTCTGATTGCCTTTCATCTGCACGATACATTTTGCACCTCGGTCGATTTCTAAAGTTGACGTCGTCCATCAGTTAGATAAAGCTCCCAGGAGTGGAAGTGGATGAGCACCGCCCGTATTGTTCCTTACTCACCTCGACTGTTGAACGGCCGTACTCTCACCACCACCTTAATATTTCCACCACCTCCTGGCGCCATTTTGCCCTATGCCCCATGCACCTGGGGCTCGCGGTCCACTTCAGCCTGCTTGCGAGCGTTGAGACTTGAGACTCAGGGGACAGGACGGTTCAAGCGGGAACGCAAGTTGCGAACGCCACAAAGAGCGCCGCCTTCGATTTATTGCAGACTAACAATTCCAAATCTCGCTGTAAAGGTATCAGATTATCGTACTTCCTCCCTTCGTAGACAGTTTTGTCGAAAGCGGCGACTGGTTCCTGGAGTCAACAAAGACGTCATGTAACTATGTGCACCGTTTTTGTTGACGGGGGATGTGGCGTGGCGCGTCCGAGGATTCAACCCGCGATAAGAAAAGTGTTTCTGGACGGTTCAGCGTCGGCCGTCGCGCGTCCGGAGAGATTTCCAAGCCGTATGCAAGTGTTCGATCGAAAGGGATGGAGAGGGGAGGTGAATTAATACCGGTGGACGATTGACCCGACTTGAGAACCACTTGAAAAGGCGGACCCTCTTTCCCCAGCCCAGGCACCGGAAAAAGCCACATGAGATAACTTAGTAACCGATCGCAGGATCCCGCGTGATTATCTAATACAGCATCGTCCGCTTGGGCTTGTTCTTGAAGGAGCCTCATTCTTAACCAGACTCCTGGGCTTCTGGGCTCTTCTTTTCCAGAGCTGTCGTCTGTATTCCGCTCTAATTGGCTCTTCTTACTTTGCGGCTCCGAAGCGCCCTCGTGAGGTTCTCAAGCCTGCAGATGGACGGTTGTCGTCCTCAGGCATCAAATCTAGACAATGAATGCATGAGAAATAGAGCGCGAAGAGGAATCTCGGATAAAGATTGCTGGCATGACAACTATATCCATCTCCATTAAAGATATAAGTGGCAATCAATTTCCAGTTCGCCCAACCCCACTGACGACTCTCGCGCGGAAGATCAACTACGCCCCCGATTTGGATCCCACCGCGGACCTAGAATCTCTTTGATGATCCATGCGGACTCCTCTTTGCCTATATAGTCCTCAAGATGTTGTACCCAATGCAATCAGTGCTCATTCAACAGCCTTTGGTCTTTGCCCGCTCTCCCAGCTGGTTCGAGGTCGTGAATCGTTTTGTATGGAATCGAGGGTAGTTCTGAAGATCAATTGTAGTCCGGACAGTACGGTCAAGCTTGCGGGCTGGCTCCATAGATGCGCACCTAATAGGTAGGACTCAGACACTTAGCACATTGTTGCCGTAATAGCTTCAAACACTCAACGTTCCATAGGTCAGAATAGGAACAAAACCTGATGAACTCACAACACTTCATGCATGGAGAGGAATGTGTCAACCAACATCCGGTCAAAACTCCCTGCCAGGAAAAGCCCAGAAACCTCATATCACGCCCATTTTATTCCAGAAGGCATCTTCCATGACCGTTAAGACACGCAAGGCAACGACGGTCCCCATAATCGGAGTCGAGCGTGACCCCAAACGAGTCAGTCGAGAAACTCTCCGGTATTATGAATTGCTGTGTTCCAAACCGTTCCACGAGCGGGCTGGCTCAGTCTAAACCGAAATGGCAGAAAGGCTGGTTGGTCTTTCGAGCAACGGAGTGCGAGTCAGCTGGATGCTGTCCTGCCATTTTCGGGAACCGTGGGCTAGCGAGATTTCAATGGCAATACTCGGAGTGAGAGAGGGAATTCAAGATCTCTTCTTCGTCTATATCCCTCATATGGGCGATATTTCCCGGCCGATACCCCTGTTACCAACGTCTGAACCCAGGTTGCGTATGTCTCATGATGCGAGGAGTGACTATGCAGCCATCATCCAACCGAACAGGAGGAAGGAGGCACCTCAGGAACGAAAATGGCTCTCCTCCCAAGGCTTCGACTTCGCTGGAGTGATTTCCCGGGCAACATTTTCCCAGCCGGCGGCAGTCTCGGTGGATGAGAAAATGTCAGGAGAGAGTCGGAACCGACTTCTCCAAATCCCAATGCACAGCGTTGACGCCATCTAAGACTGTTGGTCAGCAACGTAAATCCTCCCCAAAACGTAGCGAGCAAACACCATTCCCAACCTCAAGGCCCAAGCAAGCCCGCCGCGTCAACGGACAAGGCAAGGCAAGGCAAGGCGCCAGGAAGCCCATCCGTCCATCCATGCGCTCTCCGAGGCGGGCTTTCAAGGCCAGAGCAAACAACCACCTCGAAGGCCCTCCCACTCTCCAAGAGATACACCCGTCAAAGTGGCGTGCATCATCAAGATCGCAGCGGAAGTCGAAGGCAACCTATCTCGAAAACGTAATCCTCGAGGCCCTCCAGCCTGTGAGAGACGAACAAGTAGCACCCGGCCAAAAGAGAGCGGTATAATTCGCCTCATTATAGATCAAAAACTGGAGTCAGGAATGTGTTGGACAACTCAGAGCAGCAGGTAACAGCGGTCTGGTGGGTATGGGGACCCTGTTCAGTCGGTTTGGATCAGGATTGAGGGTTGATGCCCAATCAGCTGTGCAGAGGAGGGCTAAGGGTTCAACCCTCGATGATGAGCACAAATGTGTTCTTTTTACTTCATTTTTGTTTGAGAGTGAAATTCACTACGAAGATAGCAATGAGAAGTCTGCTGAGGATGTGCATGTCATGATTATGGCTTGAGAGTGGAAACTTTACTTTGTGTGGAACTTGATGCCAAGTTCCGCAGCAGCGGATGGCCAACATGGAGGCAACCATCTCCAAATCCTGTCCCCAGTGTCTCGGCTGACAAGGGGAGTAAGATCGAAATCCAACCCTGCCACCTCCCTGAACGAGGCGAGCAGAGATAGAGGTTGCACCCAGTGTTGTTGCGGTAACACCACACGTGCTCGCAGACTACCAGGCGTTAAACTCGCCCCAGCTTCTGTCTATACCTCGCCACTTATGTTTCAGGCGAGAGAGAAAATAGACCTATCCGCTCATTCTTATCAGGAGGCACATTGTCACGAGAATGGGCCGGAATCCGTAGGTCCGGGCGATGAGGGATGTCCAAGCCATGAAGTGGAAGTAAAATCGTGACTTTAAGGAAAGCCTCTCAGGAACCGAATCAGTATCAGGCTTTCCCATGGAATGCTGCTCAGAGATTCAGTGGGCGGCCCTCTAGTTCCCGGAAATGCTCAGGATGATCCAGGGACGTGTTCAACAGCCCCATTGGATTCCGGTAGAGCGTGATAGTGGCGAAGAGGAAGAACCAAAGGTGATGCGAGGACACGCTGCCTTCAGCCCGCGAGAAAGCCAATGGAATTTGATGCCGCGATCTCCACATACCGCGCTGGCCCGTCGCAGCCCTCAAAGCTCCATACTAGGTCCGATTGGATATCCAGTCCAAATGAGGGGATCCTGCGCAGCCTTGAAGAGGACTCTGGTCGTTGCCTCGGTCCCTCGTCATGGGCCGCTTATGGCTTGGCCAGATTCCAGCTATGGATCGATGCCCCTGAGGGATCATCTGTGAGAAGGGAGTCTGAGTATTAGCCTTGACATGGCCTAGGCCTAAGCCACGTCAATCATCCAATGAGGCCGACATCAAATGACGAGCAGAGATCGATACCAAGCAGAAGAGCTGCTGTGTGGCCGGCGCGTCGCAAAGCATCGTCTGCTTCCCACTGACCAGAGATGGCATGTCAGCCTTCCCCTTCGTGTTTCAAAATGCAGTTCGACCCTCGAGCGATTGGGCGTCATGCCAGGATGTCATGTTCAGCTGTATGAGCGGCATGGAAAAGACAAGAATGCCCCGTTCCCTAAACATGAGACTTCATCGGCCGGAGATAGGACTTCCACGCGAAGATCTGTGCTCATATTTGAAGACAGGCATGTCGCCCAGGACCACGAAATCAATAACCAGGAGCAGTATAATGGGCATTGTCAGTGGCAGCGATGGCTGTCAGCTATTCGTGCGTATCAAACCGCCATGAGCTGACCAGGATTTCTGTATCTAAACAAATTCCTCGCCGTGGTGATATCTATGAATTGATGTCAGATCGACCAACGTAGGACTCGAGCGAGTGAACAGGCAAGTTTCAGGCCTAAGTGTTGTGCAACGCTGATCACAGAGACTCTGACCAGGTCATTTGCCGTAAGTTCAGGGAGGCCTCTCTGCGTGATCAGGCAAGTCTGTCTCTCGTTCTATTTGAAACTTCGAGTTTGCCAACAGAAGGGTTTGCGCTGGCGAGAAAGCTGTCATAACCAAGCTCGCATTGACGCGCTGTGCCTTTGGAAGGTTAAGGGTCAGTGACCAGTCGTCGAGAAGGAGATCTCTGGGGAGCCCTGGAGTAGAAGATTTCCTTCCGCTCCGACAGGGAAGCTGGGCTCACCAGTCAGGATTTGAGATTCAGGAAAGCTCGCCAAATTGGCTTTGTGTCCGAGATCCTCCATCCAATTTTGTTTTCGCGTTTCTTTGGGCCGGAACAAAGAAAATGGGTGAAGGTTTTGAGGCCAAACTTGAGGCAGACTCGTCCTCGACAAGGCCTTACCCGGAAAAGTATAGCTTTCGCTCCATCCAAAACAACAAAATAAGAAAATACACCGGCCCAACAGCGAGAAAGAAATAAGGAGTTTCTTTGGATCCTTGTTCTCAATTCCAGAAAAAGAAAAGAAACGAAAAAAAGAAACAAAACCTTTAACCCTCAGAGTAATGATTCGAAAAGCGGTGTGGGGAGAGTGATTCAAGTTGACGTCAGACATTCCAAGTCGTCTCGGCCTGCTCGTGGTTTACAATACAAGACACATCCAAATACAGTGACAAGGACACTCCAAGCTCGAGGAAAAGAAAGCCAAGGAAGCAAAGAGTCTGGGATTCTTCATTACTCTGAGGGCATCCCAAATGTGTTTAAGTGCATCTGAGAGTACACCTCTCAAAGAAATCCGCACCTTTCTGGTAATCGATTGGGCAAATCATGTATTCAGCGGTCAGGCTCTTCACGTGTGGGACAGATCGGCATAATTCAACCTCGCCGCCAACGTGCTAAAGAACCGACGGCTGCATGACCAAGACCAAAGCTGACGAACTGGGGAAATTTAAGACCTCTCCGAGCTATCAACGAAGCTCGGCGGACTCGATGAAGAAATGCTTCGCGAAGGTGAAAGCAGCATCACCCCTCAAAGAGTTTTGCGGAATCGAAATTCAAAGGACGTCCGCCTAGAGGCGGATGGCCGCCGAAGATGCCCTGGATTGTTCTGAGCAAATCCCAACTCGAAGAAAAGGCCTCTCTCGCGCGCTCGCGCCAGCCTTGTGTGATGGCGCAGGCTCTTCCCCTTTTCCTCCTTAATCACTCTTTTTGTCCCCTGCGGTCGAGAAGAATTCCGCCGTTCAACTCATCATGTTGATGACATGGAAGAACACTTCTTCTTTTGGCTGCCCAATTATTGTCCGAGGCTGCAACCTGGAGGCTGGAGAGGCTTCCCTAACAGGGAATATAACCGAGGCTGCCCGGGCGAAAATTCAATCCAGAGCACATGTCCGTGGAAGGAACTGAACCCAATACTTTGGCGATGCTCGCCTCACATGAGAACGGAAAGTCATACTCAGGATGGTTAGACAGCATCCAAATATCATGCCCCAAGTTACACATGGGGACAAGGAAGAACAGACACCCAGAATTCAAGCGCCAGTCATAAAATCCGCGGTCAGAACGAATCATGGTTCGCACAGGTCCTGTGCTGATGGATGGTGGCTCCTTTTGCCTAAAATTACTCGCTGGCTTGGATGGTTCGATAGTGTCACGTTTCCGGAACTGTCGGATTTTATACAGACGAGCGTCAGGATTTCAAGAACGCGAATAACTTACCAAACATGGGAGAGGGAAATAAGCAACATTCATTCCATTCGCTCCATGTCAATCTGACAGCTTCGATTCTAAAAGGGAAGCCCGAGAACCATGCAGGTGCTGACTGCGGGATGATGAGGATAAATCGAAAGACCAACACAAAAGGTGGCATCGTGTCAGTCTTACAGAACGTTACGGTATTGAGAAAAACTCCGTCCGATCTGACTCGGAGCGGCCATTTCACTCTGGTTACAAGAAGACCGATACACATCGTGTCCTCCTGATGCGACGTAACAGAATACTTCGCAGACCAGGGGGACTCGGCAGTTTCCTTGGAGAATCGATCTTGATCATGGTGAGGCTGAGCCCTCCAAAACAAGGCTCTCTCCTCGCTCAAACACTCTGGTCGGTGGAAGCGCGGTCTCATCACAATTGATCCACTGGCACCAAGTGGGGCAGACCCTGGAGACAATACGGGATGGGATGGTGCTGTTCATTTCCAAGCCAAACGTGATTCACCTGCCGCCTCGCCCGCTGAATCAGAAATGAGCTCCGGTACAAATGCCCCATCGCCCGCCCCTTCTCGTCGCTGCGGCTTTCTCTCTCTGCTTCCTCTCGTTGGTCATCCAGCCTCCAGTCCTTGCGTCCCCTCCAGTCATCGACTCTCGCCTCCTGCCCGCACTCAGCCCATTGGCTTTGACCTCTTTTCTTTTTCCCCTTCTCGCTCCTCGCTGGCCAACCCTTCAGAGCTCTGATATCCGTTCGTCCAACCGCATCATTGCTTGCCTTCCCACCCCATCTGCTGTTCCCCTCGGTGATTGATCACTTTCCCATTTTCCACCGCGTTGTGGTCGAATCACCATCACGAGGTTCGTGCAATCCACCCGTCTTCGAGACCCCTTGCTCTCACCGTGACGCACTGTTCCTCGTGTGTAATTATGTTTGTCCTCCAATATTGCACACCTTAATTTGTCCGTGCCCAATCCAGTTGCACCCTGTCTCCCCTCGAGGCCCAACTCCAGCAAATCCCATCACTTTCCATCCTTTCTCCTGTGTCCCCAGCATTCCCCAGGTGCTCGGTTGCATTCTCTCGTTGGCTTCCAAACCATCGGTTGTTCCCCCTCCCACAAATCACATTACTTTTGCTTCATCCTTGAACCTTCCACCCTCCACATCGCCGCCGTCGGAGGGCGTCGTCGGTCCAACTCGGCTCGACTGACATCAGCGACAGCCCACAGTCGCGCAAAGGACAGTGCGCTGGTTGGCACAGTTCGCGCGCTCAGGTGCATTGGCCGCTACGACGAAAAGAAGTGGACAATTTACCGCGCCTTTCGACTCCCTCTCTCTTGGGCTGCGACAGAAAATTGTCGCCTGCTAAGGTCCCATTCCCAGCGTTCCTGAGGCAGGGCTGGCGTTCGGTGCTTGTTTGACCTCTGTTACCACCGCCGCCCAGAGAAACCGGCGCGACTTGTGATTGATCCCATCTTCTTCCACCCTGCCCACGCTGCACAATACACAAAGTTAAAGCCGCAGGTTCTTTGAGACCTTGCAGGCGAGTCCTTAATTTTTTGAATTGCAATATCTTCCTCTGTCAGCGAACTTCTGAACAATTGTGTTTGAATGCAGAATCTCTGTCTCTCTGTTGATGTTTTGTGTCGCGTCCCGCTCCTCCGAGACCCAATCACCACGCGTCAACCTCTCATCCTCAACTCGGTCTGCTTCTGACATATCTTCTGCATTAGCCCTGCAATTGTTCTGAATTGCCGCAGTCGCCTTCTCGTCGGCGTCTTTTTTCCCTGAGCTTCCGCGCGCGGCTCAGGACAAAGGCAAATTATCCCTGTTGGGTGGTGCGTCGCATTGTGACGAGGTATGTCGTCGGTTGCATCATGATTCCCGCTTGCCAACGCATACATCCCTCAGCCCTGGAGAGACAAAGTTGCTCCAAACATCGCCTTTTCCCTGCCCCCGCCACCTTCACACCCCCCTCATCTTGACAGCGCACAAATCACGTGCCAAAAATAAACTTGGAGGCGAATATAGAGCTAATGATCCTTTCCAGTTGCGCTTGCTGCACACGCCGCTCGAGGCCTGACATCAGTGTTCGCGGAGCCGTTGTGTCCTTCGGAGCGTCCGTCAGGATCAACGCCTCAGGGCACACGCTGTTTGCACCGCCTCAGCTCCTCGCCCCCCGCTCTCCCCGGCGGCATACGGACATCGCCTGGCAGCCTGACTGATTCAAAGTCCAAACAAGGTAGCCTGCCACTTCCCATCCCAGATAAACTGTGTAGCTCCCACGCATTCCCCGCTCTTTGCTTGTCTCCTCTGTGGCAGCGATAAGCAGTAGTGCATTGCTCTCAACCGATCGTGCTTTGTTTGACAACGCATCGAGTACGAGGCTAGTCGAGGGCACCCTGGTTAGCTGCATCCGAGCCCAACCACGTTACACCCCGAGGTGAATGGTAAAAAAGACAGACCCTCCGGAAGATCTTGTTGAAGTCATCTCGTGAAACAAGCATCCCTCGAACAGATCTCATTGACGCCAAAATTCGAAAGGTTCAGAGCACGGGCAAAACAAATCCAAAGGTAAGCGCCCAAGTCGAGCTCCGTCTCCATACGACCCCACCAATGATCCAGTGACCGCTCGGTGCTGCGCTCCAAGTTTACTAGCTAAAGAAAGTCTGCAGTCTTTGCACAGCCAATCTACAAATCATATAGTTACAAGCCGCGTCTGCTCTGTAACTGCCCCTCAACGCGACTCATCCCCCCAAGCACACACGCGCACACTCCCACTGTCTTATATCCTATCATACCTGTCTTCTCCTCTGCTTGTCCGTCTTACTGGAACGTCTGTCTGCCAATCATCCATCTTCACCACTCCTCTCGGTTCCGGTTGGCTGGTTCCTGACATCCTCACCACTAATCAGAACCTTGACTCACGAAGAGCCGACGGTCGTCAAGCCGCGACCTCCTCACAATGGAGTACCCCCCGCAGTATCAACAGCCTCATGGTCAACACCCGCACCCTTCGTCTCATATGGGCGGTCCATATCAGCCAGCGCCCCAAAACCCAGGCCCCGGCGTGGGATCGATGACCTCTCCAACCAATCCCCAGGCACACATGCAACAAGGGCATCCCACGCATCAAGCTTCCCCCGTTGTCCCGTCACAGTCGCACTACCAGCCCCCCCAGAATACGCCAGGGCCGGTACACCAGCAGATGAACTTTCCGCAATCCTACGGCGTCACAGCTGCTATCCCACCAGGACAATACGGCATATCCCCCACTCAGGCTGCTGCCATGGCAACCGCGGCAGCGTCAGGACAATTCTATCCGTTACACTCAGATTCGATGGCTGGTCAGATGCAACAAGGTCCTCGCGGCTCACCACGCATGGCTGGAGTACCTGTCAAGGCTGACAGAAACCCCCGGTCGCCACCTCAAATGCCAGGCCAAATACCCCCGATGAGCTCGCAGGTACAACTACCACAAAGCGCCCAAATGCAGCAACGTCGAATGAGTCATGTGGGTAGTCCACATGTACAGAACGCTCAACCTGTTTTAAATCATGTTGGTCGACCTTCGGTACCCCCTCCCATGCCGCCTCCTCCGCATCCTGTCCAGCAAAACCAAGCCTCTGAGGCCATGGTCCCTGGTGGCGCGGAGGAGTCCCCGCTTTACGTGAACGCGAAGCAATTCCACCGTATCCTCAAACGCCGTGTTGCACGGCAAAAGCTAGAAGAACAGCTCCGACTTACCTCGAAGGGCCGCAAGCCATACCTCCATGAGTCGCGTCATAATCATGCAATGCGCCGTCCGCGTGGCCCTGGTGGTCGATTTCTTACGGCAGACGAAGTGGCAGCCATGGAGAAGAAGAACTCTGGTGGCGCAGGCTCCGGGCAGGAGAACGCAGACCCATCAAAGTCGGTCGGTGACGTCTCCCCAGGTCAGAAACGCAAGGCTACTGATGGAAATAACGAGAATCTCAATTCAGCTAAAAAGGCAAAGACCGGTACGTTGAAAGCCAGCACTAATGCTGACGAGAGCGATCCTGAGTCTGGCTTGCCATCCGATGAGGACGGTTGAATGTGCGCTCGAGATTATTCGAGGCGTTCCCATTCCCTTCAAACTCGTAGCGAGCAATGCTCGCACACTTGTCTACGGGCTATGTTATTCTGCTTCCAATTACTATTCCCAACCGTGTCTGTTTATAGCTGTTATGCTGATACGAAATTCGATATCATCCTCGCTCTGGTTTCAAGCTTATCGGAATGGCATGTATGATGTGGCTGCGTTTGTACTTTTTTTGCCGCTTCGCATGGTGGATGAGTTTGATTTCCTTGATGGGTGGTCGCTGATACCCCTATCATTACTGTGTACCAACCCCAATAACCCTTTCAATGCAGATGTAATGCCAACATTAGCGTTGTGCCCGCACGTGTCCTTTTTTACTCGTGCTAAATGTTGCATCGTAGCTACCCTTCTAATATTGGCTTCAAATGTATACAGCCATCCGCGACAACTGGTTGAGCTCGTACACATACATTAAGGAATCGGAGAGTGTACTATCTCGAATGTGGGCTTCCCTTGTAGCCAGATGCTTTTTTACTTCAGAGTTTGTGTCTATATTAGTCTGGCTGTTGATTTTAACACGCACCGACCTCTGGAATTCACTCTCGCTTCCAGAATAGGCTCGCAAATAGCTGTTGGTAGCATCAACAATAGGGTAGTGATAGCCATTCACAGCCTTAGTTAATTTCTCAGGCGATTCCAGACCCACAGACTTCCGTACATTCATGACCGTAGCATTTCCTGAGTCGTGAGTATATATAGCGTCCTCTTGGGGACTGGTAGACTTTATTGTAAATGTGAACCCCGCCTGCACCATGAGCTGCTCGGTATATAAAGCGTCCAAAATATCTACACCCTACATACCACCGATTCTTGGTACTTTCTCCTCGCCCCGACCCTTTAACATACACCGATGAGAATCCATTCATCCCGAGAGAGTTTAACCAAGGTAGGCTGCCGGAAGGGTTATGTAATCAATCTGGTCTGTCTCGGCTAATCCTATTCAGGACTAGTCTTCACCGTCCAGCTCCAGCCTCTTTGAGCCTGCTCCTCTTCGTCTCCTCTTTGCTCTCTTTCTTGTCCCAAACTCTCTCTGGACCGTCATAGAAGCTGTCTCGCCTCCATCTGGCCTGGTCGGATCGGACGTCTCTCGAGATTGCTTTGATATCGCTGCACTCTATCCTTAAGGCTTCTTGTAGGTCGCCTGCCTCTTGTCATCTTATCGCGTTCGCCCGAGTCATCACCCATCCGCCCTTGTCTCTCTTCTTCCCCTTCCATGCCTCATTATCTCAGCCGAAGTTTCCCTCAGCCCTTTTATCATTCTTGATTATCCCATCCACCTAAATCTCTCTCTGTTCCTGCTATTGTCCTAAACCCTCCACTTCCGCCTCCCTGGAGTCATCGCTGCAGCGTCGCGCCAGTTCTGGCCCTTGGGGCTCTCCGGAATTTTGTCACTGCTTTCGGAAAATCTTCTTTTCTTCTGGCTCTCCTGAGCACGCTGTCTTTTGATATATCTCTTCTTATTGTGGCCGCCATGGGCATCTTCTTCGGACACTCTTCAACCGCCTTGCGGTCGTCCCTCTTCCTCGTTCCCCGCACATTCCGTCTCTTTCACTCCGCGTCAGCGCCCGGATGACCATGGTCTACCAAACGGCTATTTTGAGAACTTTATCTAATATTGATCGTATCTACTTCTAGCTTACATTTACGGAAACACAAGACACCTAATCCGCTCGCTTCACTTGTGTTACCCACGACGGCTTATTTTTAAGTCTCTTGCTCTGATACCTGGCTCCAATAGACGTTGGGCAGCGCCGGTATTGACCGCCAATGGATTCGTATGATTCTTACGGATCTCCTGGCAGGAGCCGCGAGGGAGGGGATTCTTACACTTCCAGAGCGTCGATGGATTCCTACAGACGCAGATCGCCCGGTGAGTTGGTGTCTTTCTTTCCTGGCTTCCCGACTTTGGCTGACATGTTTTGTTTTTGGGCAACCCAGTATCCCAAGATCGACGGCGTGGGCGTGGACGCTCGCGCTCTCCTGTCCACATCGACCGGTATGAGCCTTCCGATCGCAGAGCTTCACGGGACGATTACTATACAGCCGCGCGCGAACACACAACACGAGAACGTGAAGATCGCCGTCGCCCTCCTTCACCAATTGCCGCGAATATCGACCGCTATGTTCCCGGTCAGGAGGGGGGCAAGCGGCCAATTCCCACAAATCCTCTGCCGAATCCCATAAATCTTGATTTCCAAGTGGGTTTCAACTGGTTTGCCGAGTGGTGGCGCGCCGAACAAGCCATTAAAGAAGAAAAGGAACGAGCGAAGCACGGTGGACGCCGCCCGTCCGATCGTGTCAAAGGAGAACGAGAGGCGCGTGAAGACCGTGATCGAGAAAGAGCTCAGATACAGGCGGCCTATGATACTTACAAGGTGGATCTCCAAATCAAAATGGCGAGGACATTTGTGCAGCAACACAAGAATGAGGAATGGTTCAAAGAGCGTTACGTTCCCGAAGTGCGGGATCCCCTCCGCCGGATGGTCATGGATTTCCGAGCAAATGCATATCAGCAGTGGGAGCGTGATATAGAAGGGGGCGTCTTTGACGATTTCACTCTGGAAGGTATCTACAAGAGTGAGAGCGACGGCGCGGGCGGTGTGATTGAAAAGGAAGAGGGTGAAACTACAGCTGTTGGGGAAACGCTCGGTGTCCTGGATTTGCTTCCGGCTAGGGGTGGAGATCTTCGTGATGAAGCGCTCTCTCAGCCCGCGTTGCTTATTAAGACGCTGGCACCTAACGTAAGCCGGGAGAGGATCGAGGAGTTTTGTAAGGAACATTTGGGAGAAGGGGACGGGGGTTTCCGATGGCTCAGTCTCAGTGATCCGAACCCCTCGAAGAAGTACCACCGAATGGGATGGATAATGCTACACCCTGCACCCGACGTTGAAATCGTTGAAAGGGGAGATGGAAGAGAAGAAGAAGGCGAGGAGATGGACCAGGATACTTTTGCCAACGGGCCAACTGTTACTGCCGCCGAAAAGGCCCTTGAAGCGGTTAATGACAAAACGATCCATTGTTCAGACCAATCGGACTTCGTCTGCCATGTGGGCGTCCACGCACCACCGTCTCAACTTCGAAAGAAGGCGCTCTGGGATCTGTTTTCTTCTCCTGAACGCATTGAGCGGGATTTGGAGTTGGCTCGGAGGCTTGTTTCGAAGCTTGACTCCGAATTGGGTCACAGTGCAGATGGATACGCAAAGGTTGAAGATCGGGTTGAAGTGCTGAGGGGGAAGGGCTGGCTCCAGACCCCTGTGACTGGACCTGTGAATGTTAAAAGAAGGAAGACCGAATTCGACACTGACGATGTTGACGAAGGTGAAGCGGAGGAGGGTGAGGAGCTGGAAGGGTGGGCAGAGGACGAAGCCGACGATGAGGAGCTCCTTGCGAAAAAGAAGAAACTAGACTTGATGGTGGAATATCTGCGAAGAGTTTATAACTTCTGCTTTTTCTGTGTTTTTGAGTGTGACTCAGTTCACGAGCTTACTCGAAAATGCCCCGGCGGACATCTGCGTCGTCCGCGCGCTGGCCTTACTACTCAGGCGAAGGCCGTGGCTAGAGCCAGTGCTCTCGGACAGCCTTTCCCCGTCAGAAAGAAGGAACCTAGCGAAGACGGCGAGGAGCAGGCCTCGCCTCCGGCAGAGAAACGGTCACAGCGGTTTATGTCCAAGTCGGAACAGCAGCTTCAGCGTGCGTTCAACTGGGTGAAGACATTCGAGGACAAGCTCCTTCAACTTCTCGAGCCGGAAAATGTGGACATAGTCAAACTCGGCGGGAAGCCTGTTGACGAGGCTCTGGAGGAGGAATTGGTGAAACACCTGAAGCAGGAGGATGAAGCTAAGTTCCGGTGCAAGGTACCTGAATGCACAAAACTTTTCAAAGCCGAGCACTTCTGGCGGAAGCATGTGGAGAAACGACACACGGAGTGGTATGAACGTATCAAGAGTGATGTAAGTTGACACTAACCAAGACCTATCAGAAGTTCTCCGGCTAATTCGCTCTCAACAGCTCTCTCTCGTGAATGCTTATGTTCTTGATCCCGCCCGTATCGCGCCTTCGCGGTCCGACGCTAATAGCAACGGCCACTTCCCTCTCAATTCTGGGCAGAATCATGCTGGTACTCCTCGTGGATTCAGCCTGGCAGCAATGCCAGCCTACCTTGGTAATAATCCTAACATCCCACCTGGATTTGGGGGAGTGCCGGGCGCAGGGTTGTCTGGATTTATGGGACTGGGAAACCAGACTTGGGCTGGTAATGGCATGGCTGCGGGCGAGCATCCTGGCTTGCACCAGCCGGGTGTCATGCGTCGTGGCGGGGGCCGCTTCAACAACCGGTCTGGGCCGTATGATCGGCGCGGGAACCGGCAGGGCGTTGGTCATCTTAGTCCGGGCCGCGGCATGCTTGGCGTGCACGGTTCTGGAGGGCGTCTCCCAGCAGCTGCGGGCGCTCCTTATATCCCCCCTGGCCATCCTGCTGCCGCCGCTTTTGCCGGAGCTGGAGGTTTCCCGGACGCTATGGGGGCTGGCAGTGGTCACCAGGCTATGGGGCCGCGCGAAGCTGTTCAAGGCCGTAGTCTCAAGAGCTATGAAGACCTTGATGCGGTTGGCGGCGCTGGAAGTGGCGAGCTGAACTATTGAACATTTGCACAGAGCATTACTTTTCTCCTTTTTCCATCTCATCAAACCCTCTCTACTACATCTTGGGGTCGGCAGCCTTGCCTTCTTACATTTCTCGTCCCTCTAACTTTCTTGTCTTTGTTCTAAGTTGTGACAACTCGGGGCCTCAGTTGTTTCCCGCAGCGTTTCAGTGCCTTTCTCGATGTTTTCTTTCTTTCCTACCGCTTTGTGTGATCTGCGAAGCAGCTCTATTGTAACCATATTTTTTCTGTGTCCTTCAAGGTTTTCCAAAATGCTGTCTTCTGGCCTGGACATTACGTATTTACTTGAATGTACCATAGTTTCTCGTACACAGGGAAATAGCTTTGCAGACTTGGGTTCAATGTAGCTCATTAAGATTCATGCTGCGAATTTTGATTACTTTTTTCACAGGTGGGTGAGAGATGCAGCTTATGGCATCTGAATGACAACTTCGTCTCGGGCATCGCGCCACTGGGCACCCATTTTGCGGACCCGTCGTTCGCTGGCGAGGTACAGGAGGAGGTATATATGGACGACGACTTCGCCCCAGGCGTACACCTTCAGGGCGAGGTGGTGAGTGTCGCCGGGCCCAGAAATAGGGTCCGCTCGCGAATGATGAGGACGGCGGACGTCTTTGGCTTCGACTACCCCATCTGCTTCCTGCAAAGGGGATATATTCTCATCTTCAAGAATACACCACACACCCCATCCAGCACGACCTTCCTTGGCGATGAATTCAGATAGGAATGTCCAGAATCTGGAAAAAAGTACTGTGTCCCAGTTCCTGGGGTCGAAATTAGTCATTGCGGATGAGGCGGTTTCCTGCGGAGAATGGAAAAGATTGATGCGGAGATACCAGTATCCGCGTTCGAGACTGTCGAGGCCTCTGGTTTTCTTGATGGGGCTATATGTTCTTGGGGACTTGAGACGCCTGGTTAACATCTCGAGCGTTGGGGTAATGTGGGTTGTGAAAGGGGTTGACGAGATTGGGGGAGGGGGTGGTTTGATTTGGAGGGGAAGGGGAGGGAGCTTGAAGAGTTGATTTTCTTCTTTTCGTACGCGAAGAGGTCGCACCGCTTCGTTCTCTTGTTCATATTCGCTCGTGGCAATGGAGGTCGTTTGGGTGTTGATAATGGTAGGACTGGCATTTGCTGGGGAGTCGTGGTTTCCTCCGTTGGAGCCTTGCGATCCATCGTGTTGGGCACGATTGGGGGACGACGGCGAGCCCACTCGAGGCCGTTTTGGAGAAGGATAATAATAAGGTGTGAGGTGCAAACTCTCAGCAACACAATCTGGTTGTTGTGGTTGGGAGTCCGGTATCACACTAACTAGACTATCGAGCGAGTCTCTTTGCGAAACATGCCGTTTTGGAGCCCGAATCGGCACACATTGCGGCGCATTTACGGGCCTCGTAGCATCCAGAAGTGGCGATGTGCTCGAGGGAGGGGGAGAAGAAGCAGAACAGGATTGCGCCTTGTCTGCTGTGAGCGTGATGATCTCACGTGAGTGACTCTGAAAGTTCAAAATGGCCTCAACTTGAGCACGATAGCGGGCATCATCGGCTGCGCCGCTGGGCGCAGAGATGTGGACGAGGATTTCCGATTTGTCCATGCGCTGGCCGTCTTCATCTTAGTGTGAAGACCATTCGCGATATATATTTGTATGTTTCGTTGAGAAATTTTTTGAGAGAGTAGGGGAAGAATGTTGCTTGAGGCGTCCGGGATCAGGAAACCAGAGAAAAAGCAATCCATCAAAGAGGGGCGTAACTTCCCGATTGGGGAGCCTGTGTGCCTGAGGCCTAAGATCGTCGGTGATAGTTCTGGGGCCTGAAGATCTTGAAGACGGGAACGTCCGGCACCATGGCATCATTCAAGGCACCAAGCCCGACTTGAAGGGGTTGAGAATTGAGACGTGGGCGAGGTTCATTTTGATCTCCCAGACTGCCACATGCGCAGGCTCGGCTCTTCCCCGCGCAGGAAGACGACTCTCTCTTGGCTCGTTTGCGCTATGATTATGCTTATTTTGGAAGTTCGGAGACGTTCGTTCCAGATCTGCCTTCGAGGTGATTTGGAATTCGTCTCCCATTCGATGGCGATGATCACCCGAGGGCTTCTTCGAGTTTCCATGCTCTCATCTCCCGACTTTATTGACGGGGGGCGAGGAGCAGTGGCTGGGAATTGCATGCAGAAGAACTCATGGAGGAGCACGGTCACCTCCCTCCCTGGCACTATGATCGTCCTCCCAAAGAATGGGATTATTGTTGAAGGAGGAAAGACGGGGAACACAACAGCAGATTCTGGGATACGGGGCTTTGTGTTGGAAGCACCAGGTACATCTGGACAGGTGCTGAGAAAGCTTGCATTGCTCTCACTTCAGTGAGCCTCTCTTCCTTCGTTGATACCTTTGACGAGCCATGAACCTCCCGATCTCAGCCAAAGGTGTGGACCTATCATGTCCCTGATGGCATCCTGCTCCTCCACTAGCCTAGATACGCCCAATTCTATCTTTCTTCATTCTTCACTTCCCAGGATTTCATTTGCAAGGCTGGAAGGGGTCATGATGCATCTGCGCATGCCCTCGCGCGGTTGACACTTGACGCCCCTCGACCGTTGGGCAACAGCAAGAGGAGCAAACGCCCAAGACGCATCAGCCTCATCAATGTCTCGCTGGACACAGAGTATCCTGGCGTGGGTGCGACAGAATCGGGCCTTGCATGCCTGCAGAGTGACTCCCGGGCACTGACCAGTCCGAATATGATTCTCCCAAATGATGCGTGGGGAGTTCGGTTACACAAGAGTTCCCCTCTCCGCTGATTCTCCCCTCGATCTTGCGCAATTGCCCACAGGGAAGCCCATCGGATTGCTGCCGTTTTCGCCGTTCCGAGGATGAGTGCCAGCTGGTGGAGCTCACACCTGTGAGCCACTATCGTCATCCCCTAATTAGGAAAAGAAGACATAGAATAGCCTCCGGGGTTTGCGCCGGTGAAAGTTTGTCCATTGCTTGGGGATCTATCAAAAGAAAAGACAGCTCTCTGAACCAGAATTTGTTGAAAGCATTTGGTGATCACTGCTCTCCTTTCCCTTGTTTCTCTCCCGGCACAAGGAGAAGGGAACTGAAGGGCCGTGGGTTGGACGGACTCTCTCACCAGCGTCTCGTATCACCGTCCACTCCACATGGGTGGATGCATTCTTGCTTTTTCTCGCTCGACGACGGAGGAGTCGGATGGGAAAAGAGATGCAAGAGACCCTGGAGTTGTCCCTTTTTCCGTCCCCCAATTTTGCCGCTGTCTTTGGACTGAGGCGTCCATCACCATTGCCCATCTCGAGTTCTCCAAAGGTGATCTGAGATTCACAGTCAGTGATCGCTCTGTCGCCTGCACTCCTCTTTCTCCTTCCGCCTTTTTTTATTTTTTCTATTTTTCATTTCATTTCATTTTTTTTTTTTTCTTTTTCACACGACGAACCCGTGGACGGAAGGACGGCCCCATCCACCCCAATCTGCCGTTCACTGGGGCTTATTCGTCAGATTCGTCTCAAGCTCAGCCATTCTATCGAGATTGGATCGGTTGGCCAACTGGGTGCCGAAGAACGGGCGCAGGAACCATTGAATTGGTGCACTGTCGTGCATCTGGCGAGAACGGGAACTGTGCAGTTGACTTTGGGCCCGCCTGGCTAACTTTCTGATTGATATAGCCGAACGCAGCGCCTTCCAGCCTCATCCCAGCTCTTCGCATACTGCTCGAGTCCACTTGACCACTCTTCGACCAACCCCTCCCGCGCTGCCGGACTTGACGCCCTCTAACCGTCTTGCCCTCCCACGATCCGCTACTATACTGCCACTCGAAGTTTTTTAAGCTTCTCTTTGTTCTCCGTTCGTGCCAGAGGGAAAAGGCCTGTGATTGTGGTTCCGTGGGTGCGTATACCAGACAACTCCAACAGCCAGACGAAAGGAACCCACTTGTTTCAAGTTATACTTATTCGAGGCTAACAACATTTTTTATCTGTAGAAGATCTCCCACCCCCTGAGGCTTCTGTATCGAGTACGGCTTTTATTCTTCGGCCTGCTACGTGTGCCAACGCTTTGTTTCTCGCCCTTTCTCTCCGCGGATTACCGGTCGCATTCAACTTTCCTCACCCACCCTGCCGTCTGCAACACAGAAAACATGACTTCGGTCAGCAATAGGCCTGTGCCCTTGGATCTGGATGCAGTGCATCGCCAGAGTTTGCAGCAGGGCACGTCACCTGGTAAGCAGCAAAGACACTTCGTCATGTCATTATACTTTCGGCGCATCGGGGAACGCAAGCATGTGCTGGGAATGGGAGGAATAGGCAGTGCTGGCATACATTCACCCCAGTTTTGCTTCACGGCCTTTGTCGGAAGGCTTCTGCTGCGCTGTAGCCCTTGACCGACGACGTTGGATGAGGGGCACCACCCCTTGCATGGCAAGATTTCGTTTATCTCGACCTCAACCTTTGGCTCTCGTGTGGAAAGCTAACTGGATTTGCTACAGCTCAAAATTCGCCCAACATGAGAGGCTCGATAGGGACAGACTTTTTCAAGTTTTTTAGTGGCGGGGGACAGAAAAAAGTCACCCGAGGTCTGTTGCACTCTGCCTTTCGCCGCACGGGTCGCGTATTGACGCCAGCTAGATGGACAACCGGCCAAACGAAGAGGGCCTAAACCGGATAGCAAACCCGCACTTACGAGACGACAAGAGTTGAACCGCCAGGCGCAGAGGTAGTGTCGTTCAATCTTGTGGCCCAAATCGATGCTCATTTATCTATTTAGGACGCATCGGGAACGCAAGGAGCAGTACATAAAAGCTTTAGAGAGCGAGGTGGCACGGTTACGGGAGGCCTACACACAAGAAATCTCGGCTGCTAATCTTGCTGTTCACCAGCATCGAGAAATGGTCGGTTCTCTAACCGAGGAGAACAATCTGTTGAAGGAGGTGCTCGCAGCCCACAACATCAACTTCGAGGCTGAATTGGAACGCCGCAAAGCCGAACGTTCGATGCCGGTATTTCAGTCCAGTCCCGTAGCAGGAGGAAGCGTTGGGTCACAGACTGTGGGCGTTGCATCATCATCAAACGCCAATACTTACAGCACGCCACCGACTACGATCTCTTCGTCGGGACTGAGCCCGAAGGTGAATGGGGTTGACCAAATCGACTTTTCAACCGCGCCGGATATTGGAACGAATCACCACACACTTGGCGCCATGCCATGTGATGCACTGGCCGCAATCGATCGTCGTCCGCCTGTTCAAGGAGCAGGAATTTTTGAAAACGAGCCTCAACTTCAGGTTGATTTCATATTGACGTATGCATTATTTGCTACAATGTTGTTTGTTGATTTGTTCTGACCCGAACTAGGCTGGAATCGCCGTGTCGAGAGCATACGGACTATCTCTGCCGGAGATCTATCGCGGAAGCTGACGACGAAGATATGCCTTTTTCAGGGCACGCCTTAATGGCAACCTGTCCGCCACCGAGCTACATCGCCAACACGACCAGCGAACAGGTGTATCCACACAAGACCTACGACCTGCCGCACGCCAATTTGTCAACATTACTCAACCTCAGCCGGCAGCTAGTGACGGAGGGGCAGGTCACTCCGATAATGGCACTCCAAGCTCTGAAGGGTCACGAAATGTACCCTCGGCTGACACGGGATGATGTGAAGCTGATCATCGACACGCTCGAGAACAAAGTGCGCTGCTACGGATTTGGAGCGGTGCTGGAGGATTTCGAGCTCATGGACTGCTTCAGCAACGTTATCGGGTCAAGGATCGACGGCGGCTTCTCACAACCTCCGGATGAGATGTTGTATTCATGATCAGGCCTTCTTCCTCCTTCTACTTTGCCATTCCCCTGAGAAGGTTTGACTTCCTTCTTCCTATATTTCTGATATCATTAGCGGTCTGTACATATAGAGCTCTGCGGGCCATCTATTCTCTTTTCATTTTTTTTTCCCGATCGCTTCTTATTTCAGTAGCCCTACGATCTTCTTCGGGCGCGACCATATTACTCATTACTCTTCCTCGAGCAAGCACGGCTATGTATACTCATTGAGTCCAGGATATCGATATCACGACTGTGAAGCGAGCGACCTCATCTTCAGTCAAGAGTTAATATCCACACCAGTCTTTGCAGCCCCATCCATCCCCCCCAGAACACCCTTCACCCCTTCTCCCCCCCTAATCCTCCCCACAACCTCCCTCGCCACCTCCCACGACCCCCGTCTCAAAACCGCATACACTGCCTCCAGCGCCGCAGCATCCTCATCTTCACCGTTCCCATTCCCGTTCCCGTTCCCGTTCCCCTCCCCCGGATAACCCGCCCGGAAGCCCGAGTCCGAGCCGGAGCCGGAGCCCGAAGAACCAAGACCGAGACCCGACGTCGCCGTCGCCGTCCCCATCGCCGTCGTCATCGTCGAAGTCGACTTGGCCAACTGCCCTTGCAATTTATTCCTCGTCGCCCTCAGCTCGGCGATGAGGTCTGCCGCCGCGATCGCCTCGCGCTCCTCGGTCGTCGTCGCATATGTGCATTCATTCGGTGTGTGGCGGGCCACGCAGGAGGCGCAGGGGGAGGCGCGGTCACACTGGGAAGTGGTTGAGAGGTATCGTGTTAGTAATATTTGGTTATTTATTTATTTATTTATATGTGTGTGTGTGTGTGTGTGTGTGTGTGTATTGTTTTTATATAGTTCATGCCATGTTGATGTTCATGTTCATGTTCATGCTTTGGTTGCAACTGGGATTGGAAAGGGGGAGGGGAGGTACTTTGACTTTGCGGATGCGGCAGGCAGAGCACGAGGTTATGGGGCGGGGTTTGGAGGGTTTCTCCTTTTCTGTGCTTGTGTTTGTGCTTGTGGTTGCTGGTGGTGGTGGTGCTGGCACTGGTGGTAGATTGGTGGTTGGAGGTGGAGTCATTATCCTCAGTTTTTTTGCTCTAGAATAGAATAAGATTGTAAAAATTTACTTGCGTTATTGCTGCACTGGTTATTTGACGAGTGAGTGAGGGTGTGATTACCGCGAAAAGAAGAGGGGGGAGAGAGAGTGAGGGAGGAAAGCTGGAGAGAGGATAGCCGTTAGGCTAGTGAGCTGGGTGGCCCACACGATCGATGAATAACGTTCGAGATCGAGATCGGGGCTGGGCTGGGCTGGGCTGCTAAGCGAGGGCGAGCGGCCTTACGAGCGAGTACTAAGGACGTGCGAGTTTTCGTTGTTTGGCGGGGTTGCGCGCTCCGAAGTATGTCTTGCCTTGGGGAGTATACCGAACTAACAACTCCTCTGGCGTAGTTTACAGCGTCTTCGTTGTTCGCAACATTTGTTTTTGCCTTGTGATATTCACAACTATACACTAAAACCACCTCCAAGTACAGATTGGCTCCTCGCCACAACTTAAGCGAGCTTCCCCTCGAGGAATTGAGCCGCGTCGCCGGTGTCCGCGACGTAGGTAAAGTGCGCAGCGGTCACAATCAACATGCCGTCACAGACCAGATCGCCCTGGGCGCAATAGATCTTGATCTTGTCCTTGGGGAAATCAGGGATCTGCTCGTTGTCCTGCTTGTTGCGGGTGTCGCCGAAGAGAACAACACCCTTGATCTGGTCCTTGATCTCGTCGGAGAGCTCGGGGATGGCGCCGTGCATGACGGCTGTTCCTTGACTATATCACGGTAAGGTAAGTATATGTAGAAACAAAGTCTACGGTGAAGGGAAGGAGGGGAAATACCTGTAACCACCAGCCACAATCTTTGTGTCAGGGCACTTGCTGTTGGCGAGTTCGAAAAGCTCCTGTGCCTCGCTAATAGCAGTGGGGCTAGTTCCCTGGGGCAGGGCATTATCACCTAGCCCTGCGGTGTATTTGGGCCCAACACCCTGGCAGGCCACTTCACCGAGAGAGGACTTCAGGTTGTCGCAGACGGCGGGTCCGGTCGAGCCACCGAGAAGGCCCTGTTCGGTCGACGCACGCGCGAAGATGAAGGTGACGGGCTGGCAATCACCGTCGCGGAGTTCATTGCCGTCGCTGCCGCCGACTGGTTTTCATTAGTATGTAGGGTTGTAGCATTGGAGAGCGAGGAGCATACATTGGCGCTCCTCAAGCGCGACAGGACTGGCAATGGAGAGCCCAGAAAGAGCAAGGAGAGATAGAAGCTTGAAGTGCATGATGAACGGTCAAGATAAAGAGAGATAGTTTAATCGTGGAGCAGCGAGGAGGCAATGAGGAACTCCAGTTCTTGTTGTTGACATTTGTTGTTTGATTCTTGCAGGGGCTTTATACCTCTCCTTTCCACAGTCGAATCCATGCCTCCACCGGGCCACAAGGGTCAGCAGGACTTTCCAGCCCGAGTGCGAATCTGATCACCTGGGAATTGGGTTTGGGCCGAAGAAATCCCCCTCATCATGGTTACGAGACAAGGGGGATGGTTCGTCCGCGCGACTGAGGCATCCAATGTGATTGGCGTGATGGGATTGTAAAACATGGCCCTGGTGGGTTGGAAATGCCGGAGCCTCGGTATAGATCGTCGTGAAAAAAAGCCGGAGCTGTCCCAGCGAGGATATAAGGATGATCGCTTCCCAAAGTTGAGTTGGCATGGACTCGTGGTGAGGAAGCCGCTTGCAAGTGAAACTTCTCTATGCCCGAATCGGTATCCATGGCGAAAGTGCGTTGGAGCGGCGTCGGAGACAAAATGCAACGGCGCAACTTGGCATCGGCAGATCGCTACCAGGCACGAATTGGTGGACTTCATGAGGGCCTGGCACTTAAGGCTGATATTGTTGTTTTCCCCTCAGGTTCTCCAAAAAATTGGTCATGGGTCCACAGGAGAAAGTACCACATAAGGCTGAGAGACCTGACTGTATTTTCACGGCGAGAACAGCCGTTTCATTTGCGCTCAAGAGACTCGAATCATGCAGGGGAAAGGGCCAAGATCAAGGGTTCGGTTCGAGCATCATGCGGTTGAAACTGTCGCAGGATGACGGCGTGGCTGTTTGACCTTGTCTTTCGAAACCTTCCTGGGGTTCTTGGATTCTTCAAGGTTCAAAGCTTTCGACCCATGGGTCCAGGCTGCCAAGTTTGCGATCTCTTGAAACGCCGAGTCTCTCAGATGAGGGGAGAGAATTTCAAATCTAGACCAAACGTCTGTTCTTGATCGCCATGTTTGTGGGACGTGTAGCCAGCTTTTTCTTGTCGGCAACATCATTCCGGAGGAGATGAGACTTTTCCTGAGAGGAAAAGCCCGCAGGATTCGCATGAACGACCGGGGGTGGCCCTGAGTGAGAAGGATCGATCCATCGAGCTTGAGCCGTCTCTGCCATTCGGCAAAATGGTTGCCCACCCCTGAGCTCGTCGTTGAGTCATTGCTTTTCAGCTTGGACTCTGTTCTCGCCATTCTTCGCCCTCTTTTCTGAAATATCCATGGACGGGCTCCGGCCTGGCGAGATGGACACGAGTGCGATGATTTCGGGTTCTTAAAGTATGCAAAGAAAGTTAGTTCCTGCAATAGCCCTGAGACGCCGGGGAAACGCGGCAAACCGTTGATGCAGGTCACGGGAACCCCTTCGCTTCGCTGTGGAGATGCACCCCCTATTCACTTTGATGCGCAGAGTGGTCGAACCGATGAGGGGCTCGCGTGGGAGTTGGAATCTGCGGTGCTGTGTGGACGGATTGAGGATTGTAAAGTTTAGCGCACCCGAAACTGAATCTACTCGGCAGATGCGACCCAAACATCATCAGTGGAATTTGAGAGTCTAGAAACTTTTAAATATGCACAGGCAAAACATGGAAACACATGATATCATCTCATACCATTTGCAATCAAAACGGTTCATTACTTCATGCTTCTTCCTCTTCCTCCTCTGCCTTCTCCTCCTGCTCTTCTTCATCCGCGGCATCCTCGTCTTCCTCAAAGGCGTTGGCAGGAATCGTGTACAGACGGAGGACAGGGCGGTTGGGGTCCTTGACCAGGATGTACTTGGTGACCTTGTCCTCTTCTTCGTCCGCATCCAACGCACGGATACGGTCAACAATTGTGCGAACGATACCCCATCCATTGCCTAGGTTGAGGTTCATCTGCGCGGCGAACTCGCGGGGCTTGTAGCCCGCAACGCCGAGGATGACGTGGCCGGCAGCGGAACGAGGATTGGCACGAGACACGAAGCCGAGCTTCATGCCGTCGGCCTTGGCGAGGATGGCTTGCGTTGTCCAGCGGGCCAGCTTGCAGCTGTTGTTCTTCATCTCCGTCGCGACAACAGCGCCACGCTGTGAGTACAATTTGCTACGCCAGTCCAGAGACCCGCCAGAACCCTGCGCCTTGCTGTCGAACTCGTTCAGAGCCTTGACGATGAACTGCTGGTCATCACCGCTGACAGGGTTCTTGACCAGGGCATCAACTTCGGTTCGGACAATCAGGTTGAGAGGCTCCTCGTCACTCTCCAGAGAGAGATCAAAACGGCGGTACTTGTACCCCTTGGAGGCCAGAGGCTCGGTCTCTTCGTCGGCGTTGTAGAAGGGGTTGGGGTGGTTCAATTCGACCTTGGAGGTACTTGATTCGACTACAGTCTGGAGAGCGAAATTGTGGTTGATGAATGTAGCTTCCAGGGCCAGAGCGCTGGGGGTGTTGATGGACTCCTGCTTGCCGGAGGACTCAGCAAGCTCCAGGGGAGCATCGGCAGCGTTCTCGTTGACCGTCACCAGATCAAGCGAGGCGCCCTCACGCTTATCGAAGTAGATCTTGTTGCCCTGGTGAATGATAACGAGATCCCAAGAGTACACACTGCGAGGGGCACACATGAGCATTGAGAGGATATCGGAGGTAGCGAAGATGGTGGCTTCGTTCTTCTCAGCCAGCTCTTGGATGACGGGGTCCTGCGAGGTGGTAACATTGTATGCAGCGCGGTCCAGAGACTGTAGTCGACGTTCGGCATTCTTGACAGGCGCCTTGTCGTAGGAGCGATCGTAGTGGTAGAGGAAACCGTACGAATCAATATCCTCACCATCGGGGGCCTGTAGATTCAACTTGGACAGGCGGTTGAAATCAACCTCCTCCAGCATGGTCCAATCGGGGCGGATAGTCACAGAGGGCTCTCGGGTCCTTTGGGGCTTATCGTAGTCTTTCCATCCGAAGCGACGCCCCCGGTTGCCGCGACCACCACGGTTATCGTAGTAACGGTCACCGCCCTGGCCACGGCCAGCACCAACACGCTGGAAGCCAGCGCGGCCACCTCTCTGTCCCATGCCACCACGCTGACCGCGGCCACGGAAGACGGTACCACCACCCCGGCCAAATGTACGTTTAGCAGACGTACGAGTGTTGTCGACCACGGAGAACGAGGATTCATCTTCGGCAACTTGCACAGCGAACAAGCTGGAGGCGCCAGCTCCGTACACTTGTTGATCTGGATTGACAAATTCGTTAGTTATGGTCCAACCGCCGAACCGATCTCATACCTCTGTAGTTGCGGTTGAAGGCCTGGCGACCACCTCGGTCGCGATCCTTTGAGTCGGCCGTCCAGTCTGCCATGCGACCTAGTTTGTCGCCCTTGGAGAAAGGAGCATATGGGACACCCTCTAGCATGTTGTCCGCCGAGGTGGCAGGACCCCAAGTGTCCTCGGCGGGGAGGGCCGCCACTATGTCTGCGATTGAGATGGGGGCCATCGTGTCCGATTTTCTGTGATCAAACCACGAGAAAATAAAACTGATGATGGTTTAGTATTCGAAGAAAAAGGCCCTCAGGATTTCAAGAAGCCTAGAATGTCCTTGGAGAGCGAGCTTGGGGGGGACGGGATATTGAAGGAATCCTGAGAATCCAAAGTTTTTGTGTCGCGAGTGTTGCGGTGGCTAATGCGCTTGGCGCACCAGCCACAGTCTTCGACACCGCCGCACGCTGTTCGCGCCTGAGAAATAAGGTCACGGAAATCAAGGCTCAAACAACCAAGAGGCGAACCAACTCTGGGGTGTGCTGCGACGATCCCACTGATGATGCCACCCCCAACTTTGATCTCGCGAACCTGTCATCGAAGTATGAAGAGACGTCCATCGGGTTCGAGGAACCGTCTTCATTCAGAGCCCGCTCTCCATCGCTTGATTCTCATTTCGCGTCAGATGCGTGTGATTGCACCTGCTCAGCTCTCTGGCTTCATTTACGTAAAGATCTTCTATCTCGTGAAGGGAGCAAGAACAGTCGATGTGCAGCGCTGGCCGGATGCCCAGGAAGCCGGGAATTCCTCACAATGAACCATTATGAAGGAGTTCACTGTTCTCAGCCTCGCCACGCTCTGGTTGCACTCAGCATGTGGAGTCTTCTCAAAGGACTCTTTCCACGACTGGAGCAAGGAGCGCACCCGACAATCGGTGTGAATAACAGCTCCCGACCCCGATTGCGGTCTTGGACGCGGTTCACGAAAACGTTTCTGAGCTGTCAGCCCGATCCTCGGTCAGCTCCTGTAGTCTGGGACTTGGGGGTTGTACCTTATCAATTTCTATTTCTCAGAGGATTGAAGAAATCTGTATCTTCCCCTTTTTGAGGGCTCCTCCGCATTTACCGCACGCCGCATTGATCGTGGAGACCAGCCTAGTGGTTCATTGCTTTTTTTTGGCACTCGACCCAAGAGGCTAACCTTTCTGGATATCGCTCTGATGAGAGACACTCTGGATTGTGACGATGGATTCTTACGGTTGACTCCTCTGCGATCAGCACAAACTGTGGAAGAGATCTCCAGCTGGTTGTCGATCTGATTCGGTGCCAGAGGAACCCGATTTGGTTCCACTGATAAGGCTCTTGTGGTTCACAGGCGGGTTGCGGCTGCTGGCTTCGATTCACCCCCGAACTATCGGTTTTTGCGACGACAACCCGTGTCGTTCTCCCATGTTCCTTCGATCAAGCGACTGACCTTGGTCCATCATCTGGTGCTCCGCTTCCAACATCATCCAATGATACCTCTTGTTCATCCTAGCCTGCTGCCTCAACTCGCGGAGGAGATGATCTATCGAATCATGCGCAACTGATTCGCACCATGCTCCAAACTGGGAGTGGTTGATCGCCTTCCTCCACTGTGGTTGCTCCACCTTATTGTCCCTTTGTGAGGCTGTTCCTGCAGGAGACGAGCAAGTCGCCAAGAGCCATCCCACTGGGTTCGAGCCTGGATTCGAGAGTATGAATCCCTCGACGAGCCCACTCGGAATCGCTTCGCGGCCAAGCGCGTGCCTTGCCCCCGGTTCCAAGTTCCTTGCCATTGCCTTATCTATTTAAAATTGGGGATCTGCAATTCATCTCTTGATTTGGAATGTGTGGGCTTTCCTCGAACAACATTCGCGTTGATTTTCAGCTTCAGCTGCATCCGAACGCCGAATCTGGCCTCTCGAAGACGTCCGAAATTGGGTTCCTGGAAATCGTCACGGGCAGCTCATCTCTGCTTTTCCAGGAAGTGGCTATGGTGATCAGATAAGCCCTTCAGGAAGACTCGGTAAAGGCCTGCGTCATGAGCATCACGGTGAAGTATATATAGAGCTCTGGCCTCCCTCCCAGGACGACTTCTTTCCCATCAGCATCACTCTCAATCTCCAAAACCCCAGTGTCTCATTCGCTTAACTCTCAACTCAGATCACTCTTTCGAGTCTTTGCTTTTGCCAAATCACATTATCAAAATGCAGTTCACCACCGCTCTCTCTCTCCTCGCTGTTGCCAGCTCTGCTCTGGCCTCTGCCCTCCCTTCCACTGCGGATGCCACCACCGAGGCTCTCACTGCTAAGGTCTACGAGGCTGTTACCAAGATAAACGCCGCCAACGCCCAGAAGAGGTCCGACACTGATGACTGCATTGCTCCCCTCCTCTGCTGTGGCACCCTCACCACTCCCCTCGACTCCACTGTTGACCCCATCCTAGAGGGTCTGGGCATTGACGCCGCTGAGATCGTTGGCTCCATTGGTCTTCTCTGTAAGTCCCGATTTGGACCCCGGTGGCCACCCTTTCTCCGCGCGGCACTAACTTCAATAGGCCACGCCTACGATGACTCTTGCACTTCTCAGGCCCAGTGCTGCACTGAGGTCAACCTCCTGGTAAGTTCTGTATTCACCTGTAGGGAAGCCTGCCAGTTAGACTAACAAACACGTAATAGGGTGGTACCCTCGCCGTTGGCTGCAGTCCTCTATAGAGGTAATACTTCCACGATGAGGCTTTTTGACGTACGGTGCTCGTTGCAAAGTGGCTATGTATATAAACCGGCGGGGGTCGGGGACGGGATGACGCTCGTGGGCTTAATATTTCTTGGCTGGTCCGGCCTCATCTAGATACTTCTGTTTACAATTTTTAATGTATCTATACTTTCAGACGACCAAATTTCCTTTTGTCCTGGTTGAAGCAGGATTGGCTGGTTCGGCTCGATTCAGTTTAATGTCTATTAAAAAAATATCCATAACTCGAAACACGTGTCGACATAAAGCGATTGGCTTTTAACCTCAATTGTCTTCTGCCTCTGATGTACATAGTTCATATCACTGCTCTCCAGTAAAGGCTGCTAGAAGAACGTGCCGATGCCGTTTGCAAGTATCGAATCGTGGTAAGATTTTTATCTCTGCGAGAATACATAATAAATAGCCAGACACTTCAGTAGAAGCAACCCTCAATACCTCATTTTAAGTAACAGCAACACATGTTCTTGATCGAGTGCTGAGGAGGGCGCCAGGGCTACAGTGGCGGCTCTCCGCTTTCGGTTGCTGGGGCAGAATCCAAAACAAATGGGTCGATAAGAAAAAGAGTTGGCGGCTCAGGCTCCCACCTCTCACCAGATATTCTCCAAACTCGACACGTTCGTTACCCTCATTCGCTCGGAAATATACGATTAGATCGGTGGTTGATGTATAGACTTTTGATGAACTTGGGAGTCAGCGTACTACTACGCCTTTCCCGCGACGACGCTGCACATATTGCACGAAACAACTAATTGACACACAGCCGTTGACCTTCCAGCACCATGGCAAGAGAGAGCAATGCTCCCACAGAGCCCATTACTCCGGGAAAGCCTCGAGAACAGACGAACCGCTCTCGACCGGAACATCCAGAGTTCGGAAAACCGTCGCCTCTCCGCCCAAGCTACCCTCAAAGTTATGGCTCAAGCCATCCCTTCAACATCCCGAAACAGAACCGCCCACGGGTAGAACACCATCGCCCACATCAACAGCAAATACGACCGTCAAACCCACTCGTGGAAAGTGCCACTCGACCCAACATTCCTCCTCTCGTAGCATCTACTCCGAAGCGAAGCGAACCATTCGACCCGTTCAAGCCCGTTCGACCCTCCGCGTACAACAACAATCGTATGTCCCGCCCCGTGGACGACGATGTAGTTGAGATCCGCCGTCCCGAGAACGTTACGTTTCATACCCCCGGAGCTCCGAAGACATTCTACGCCTCGAAGCCCTCGCCCGCGAAGGTGAATAATGCGGCCAAGAATCTGCAGAATTTCGTCGACTTGACTACCCCTGCTGGGGGTGGCTTCTCTACTTCTCGTCTCCCTCGAACTGCTGGCTTTGGAACCGCGGGAGCGGGTGACTGGGTGGATACCGCAAAGGCTAATGAAAATATTAAAGCTCTGCTAGAGGGAGCATTTGAGGACGAAGATGAAAAGCAACAGAAGCCAAAGGACAAGCGGAAGAAAAAGAAGAACAGTTCGAAGAAGAAGAACAGCCAGGGCAAACCTGAGACAAAAGGGGAAGGCTCGGATATCGACGATTTGGCGGCCCGGTTGCAGGGAGTGAGCGTAAAAGAAAACCAGCCAGGCTCCGCGAGCAGCACCGTGGATGAAAGTGCAAAGTCTACTTCACAGGAGCCGCGAGAAACCTCGATAAAAGGTGATGAGGACGACACAGAGGAGGAAAATATAAGCGACGATGGATCAGAAACCGGGGAAGAAGAGGACGAGGATGACGATGGCACTGTTGAAGGGCTGAATGTTAAGCTTCTTCCGCACCAGCGGCAGGGGGTCAACTGGATGTGCGAGAAAGAGATTGGCTCTCGGAAGCTCAAAGGAGAGGCAAAAGGTGTACTTCCCAAGGGTGGAATTCTTGCAGACGACATGGGCCTTGGGAAAACAGTGCAGGCTATTGCACTGATGCTCACAAATCAAAAACCTAAAGACGGATCAAGGCGACGCCCTCAACTGTTCAAATACGAAGAGGATTCAGTCGAGAGCGACGAGGAAAAGGAGTCGCGAAAGCTCCCATCCGGTCTGAGCAAATCCACTTTGGTTGTTGCTCCGCTTGCATTAATCAAACAGTGGGAATCAGAGATTAGTTCAAAAGTTGAGGCACCTCAAAAACTTAAGGTACTCGTTTACCATGGAAATGCGCGAACTAAATTAACCGAGAGGCTCGATAACTACGACGTGGTGATCACGACTTATGGGACACTAACTTCTGAGCATAACGGTGCCTCAAAGAACGATAAGAAGGCTGGTGTCTTCTCGGTCTACTGGTACCGTATTATTCTCGACGAAGCCCACACTATCAAGAACCGAAATGCCAAGGCAACGCAGGCGGCGTATGCATTGGATGCCGAATACCGTTGGTGCTTGTCCGGCACGCCGATGCAGAACAACCTCGACGAGCTCCAAAGTCTGATTAGATTTTTACGAATCAAGCCATACAATGATCTAGCTCACTGGAAGGACCAGATTACAAGGCCCTTGGCCAATGGGCGTGGGGGACTTGCGATTGAACGCCTGCAAGTAGTGCTGAAGGCTTTCATGAAGCGGCGAACTAAGGATGTGTTGAAGCTGAATGCCGACCTCAAGCCTGGTCAAGATGGAGGTGACGGGGAGCAGAAGAAGGATCCGGGCTTCCAAATCACCAAACGTGAGGTAATAAAGGTGGCAGTGGAGTTTATGCCAGGCGAGAGAAATTTCTACCAACGCCTTGAACAGCGAACGGAGAACAGCCTCGAAAAGATGATGGGCGACTCTAAGATGGATTACGCTGGGGCATTGGTTTTGCTTCTGCGGCTTCGGCAGTCATGTAACCACCCGGACCTTGTCAAAAGCGACCTTGCTAAGGATAAGGATATCCTCCTGCAAAACGGTAACTCGAACAGTCAATCTTCGTCTACGAAACAGAATGATATGGACGCTGTGGCAGACCTCTTCGGTGCTCTGAGTGTTCTGTCGAAGAAATGTGACATTTGCCAAATGGAACTGAGCCAAGTCGAGTCCGCAGGAGGCGCCAGCAGATGCAACGAGTGCGAGAAAGATTTCAACACACCCTTTGGCACAAAGGAGACGACGAAGAAGAAGAAGAAGATGGAGAAGGAAAACAAAGATTTCGTTGATCTCACCGCGTCCCCTTCCGAAAAACGGTTGGAAGGTCGGATGGCCCGTTACCGCAGAAATAGAAAAGCTGTCATGGATAGCGACGATGAAGAGGACGAAGATGGCGAGTGGATTGTCCCTGAAAACCAACGTACAGGCATGTCTCTAGGAAAAGCTGGAGGCTCCGACGACGAAGATGCAGAGGGAGGAGGTGAATGGATTGGATCTGAAGATTCTGAGACTGATGATGAACCCGAGTCGCCTCGTCAGCGAGGTTCGAGAAGAAACCAGGTGGACGAGGATTCCGAAGATGACATCTATCTGAATCCTGGGGACGACGAGAACCATGCACTTCCATCGACTAAAATCCGCCACTTGATGAAGATTCTCCGACGCGAGGCGCCTGACTTCAAGTTCATCGTGTTCTCCGTCTTCACATCCATGCTTGACAAGGTCGAACCGTTTCTAAAACGCGCAGGTATCGGCTACGCCCGATACGACGGAAGCATGCGCAATGACCTTCGAGAAGCGAGCCTTGACAAGCTCCGGAACAGCCAGGCGACCCGCGTGCTGTTGTGCAGTCTGCGAGCCGGTGCGTTGGGGCTGAATCTCACCGCAGCAAGCCGCGTGGTCATCCTGGAGCCATTCTGGAACCCAGTAAGCTCACTATGCCTCGTGTGGTTCGCATCAACTAATCCTTGTTCTTTTTGTTTTAGTTTGTTGAAGAACAGGCAATCGACCGCGTGCATCGACTCAATCAGACTTTGGACGTCAAGATATACAAGATGATTATCAAAGATTCTGTCGAAGAGCGGATTCTCGATCTGCAAGACCGGAAGCGAGAGCTGGCGAACGTCACGATTGAGGGCAAGACAGCAGCGGCCAAACTGACGATGAAGGACATGATGGGGCTTTTTGGCAAGGATGCCGAGCTGCGGTACAACGGCGACCAAACCCGACTTGACCTCTCTCCGCAGAAGGGCAATCTTCTAAGCTCGAACTACGAATCGACAAGCCAGGCGGGCTCGGGGGCCGGATCGGATGGCTCCCGTGAGCACGATCGCGACCGCAATCGCAAAATGGAGAGGCGGGCACCTTCAACGGAGAATTCTGTTTACGGCAGACGGTGGTAGGGGCAATAAATTTCTTAGTATCTTGGATGAGGTGCAGGAGGCCACGGGTGCGACGATTTACGCGATAGGAGTTTCAAGCATAGTGGACGAGGCAAAGATAGCATTGCGTGGGAATGGAATTGACTCTCGGCGCCGGCAGTGATGAACTGATGTTTTCGGGATTATTGTGGTTTCTACTCTGGAAGATCCGGCTTTTTTTTTTGTTTGGAATTTACAACGCCGTCTGCTTGAAACAGTGAGTCTAAGTATCATACCCCTGCAAGCCGTCCAAGATGGAACTGTGTGCGTAGGTTTCAAATCTTGAAGTGTCGTCATGGCGATCAGGGTGGAGGGAATGGTGGAGGACACTGCCCATCGCACCATGAGCCAGCCCCTGACTGGGAGTGTCTCTGGAGTCCGGAGTCAGACCGAAATTCTAGAAGACTCAAAGAAGGAGAAAGCCGCTTCGCTGGAGGGAAGAGGAAAAAGAAAATATGCCGCCACGGCCAGGAGATTTGGTTTTGAGTTTTTGAGTGATGAGACACATCGAAGAAGCTGAGACTTGGCGCCTCAGAGAAAGAGAGACACGGTAGGCAGCTGATCGGTCAGAAAATGACACTGGGATATTTTCCAGAGGCCGAAGATGATCGGACTCAAAGCGCACCGAGAAGGGGAGAGCATGAAACGCGATCTGCATCTCCCAGCTTGTGAGCGAAATGAGCGAAAACGTGGCGGCCACGAGATTGGGAAGAGACGAGAGGAAGAAGCCCAAAGCCAGACATCCTGGATGGAATCCTTGAAATTTGCGGTCTCGTATTCGATCCATCTTCTTCTGGTTCTCCCTTCTGCTTTTCTTTGTTCGTTTCTTCAAAGTTCAGCCTCTTGACCTGGTTGTCTGGTCTCTTCTTCCTCTTGACGATTCGACGTCCACCAACGAGCGGCCCGCCTCCATCTCCATCCATCCATTCCAACTTCCACTTCCTCCAGCTCCAGTCACGGCCTCTCCTTTTTCACCCTTCGCCTGTTCCTCCAGAAGACTCCTTCCCTCTTTTTCTTTCCTGCCAGGCCAGTCTTATTCCCCCCCCTTGGCACCCATTGCTTTTTTCTTATTCCTGGTACGTGACGAACTTCCCCCGGACTGGCCATCGTCACGTTTTCCTGCTCCATCGGCCTCTCTCCACTTGCCTGGACCAACTCATCTCCGTCTGAGACCCCCAAACTCTTCTCTGACTTGCTCTGGTCTAGGTCTGCATGTGGTGAATTCCCATAACGCCCTTATAAAGCCCCCCGTCCTCCGCCTCTCCTTCCCGCTCCTCCTGCGCAGTCGCCCCCATCTCCGATACTCCCTTAGCTCTCGACCGGCCTCGTTCACGGACTGTCCGCTCAGCAACACGGTATACGTTCGAATGGAATGCTGTCGCAGGTGACGCAGAACAACAACTGTACCTTCTGTTGTTACACGGCTTTTCTAGATGGGGAATTCCCAAGGGAGACAGGTCGCCTCCGACAATGAGGGTGTGTACTACCTCCTTGATCCCGGCCCAAGCTTCTCAATGGGCGCGGAAACCCCTCAATTGACCATCTGTGGGAGACATACCCCTTGTGCTTGGCTGATAGCGGTTTAGTGAACTTGAATCAGTTCCGTCTGCTTCGGGTTGTCGGGAAGGGTGCCTTTGGCAAGGTCCGTATCGTCGAGAAGAAGGACACGGGCTTGACGTTTGCCTTGAAGTATATCCGCAAAGAAGAAGGTATACATCCGATATGTAGCCTTCTGCGAGTTCCTACTGACCAAAATTTGTTTGACTCCAGTGGTTCGTTCGGAAAGCGTACGGAATATCATTCGCGAGCGGCGAATGCTCGAGCACTTGAACCATCCTTTCCTTTGCAATTTACGATACAGCTTTCAGGATATAGAGTACATGTGCGTTTGTCCTGTCGTCATTGACACCCCGACGTTACTGACTTGAGAAGTTATATTGTGGTGGACTTAATGAATGGAGGGGATCTGCGATTTCACATATCCCGAAAGTGCTTTACAGAGGATGCCGTGCGGTTTTGGCTCGCTGAGCTTGGCTGTGCTCTGAGATATATTCACTCTCAAGGCATCATCCATCGTGATGTGAAACCAGACAATGTGCTATTAGACTCAGAAGGACACGTCCATCTGGCTGACTTTGTACGTCATCCGTTCTTCGCTTTCTCTCTCTATGTTCTGACTTGCATGTGGTAGAATGTGGCGTCCGACTTCCGACCTGGAAAACCACTCACAAGCAAGTCTGGAACTCTGGCATACCTTGCTCCTGAAGTCTACGAAGGAGGCGGGTACTATTTCGAAGTCGATTGGTGGTCCCTAGGTGTTACGTTCTACGAATGCATTTACAACAAGGTTGGAATCTTCATGTTTTATTATCCGAATTTAAACTAATCAAATGCAGCGACCTTTCGAAGGCCGGTCCCAAGACACCCTAAGCGAAAACGTCCGCAAAGCGCAACCAAAATATTACGTCACGAACCCTGCCGTTTCTATCCCTTGCTTGCGCGCCATGTCGGCATTATTAGAGAAAAACCGCAGCAGACGAATCGGAGCTGTCAGCTTTGAGAGCTTCACCTCGCATCAGTTCTTTGCAGATATCGACTTTGTGGCGCTAGAACGGAAAGAAATACCCCCGGTGTTCCGCCCGTCGAGTGACAAGACAAACTTCGATGCAACATATGATTTGGAGGAATTGCTCTTGGAAGAAGCGCCGCTTGAAGCCAGAGCCCGAAGGCAGAAGCCAAGAGCGGAGTTGCGGGAAGACGCCACAGCCAAGGAGATTCGTGAGGACGAGCTCCACCGACTCATTGAGACGATGTTTGAACCGTTTGACTATACGATGGTCAACTATAGAGGGTACGTCGCTGCAACAGCCTCTTGCATTGTTCTGCTGCTAATTCATACAGAAATGCTGCCGAAGCAATTGCGGCTTCAACGTGAGTCTTTTTTCCGAGTTGGTCTATGATTTCGCGCTGACCTTGATTAGGAACCCCGAAGAGTGTCTTCCGACTTCTAATTCATCAATCCATTCTCGACACTATTCGCATCCTGATTCTACTCGGGGCTCCCCTGCACGGACTGACGGCTCTCCGTCTCGTATGACAATACCGGACAGTCAGTCCTCTATCGGCGAGACGTTAGAAAGCACGGCCACTCAACCACCCCCGCCCACATCGCAGCCACCACCGCCCCCTTCAGCTCCCAATTTCCACCGTCCCTTCGTTCCTCCACAACCTATACGACCCCGACCAACTGCTCGCAAAACGAGCAAGGGTGGCGGAGTGCAAATGGTCCTCGAAGAAGCTGGCAGCTGGAGCGAGCTTGCGGACCAGAGCGCCACTCTCCCCGCGGAGGGATTCGATGCTGCCAACAAGGGTAAGCCGGGTAGTAGCGGCATGCTTGCGTTCTTGAGCCGCAAGAAGGGGCGAGACCGGAGTCCAAAGCCGCAGGAGCCTGGTGTCCTTGGCAAGGAGGGAGCTCGACAGATTATCAGTTGAAAGCGCGACCACCGGTGGGCCCTTGCTCTCCGCTCTTCAGAGTCGATTCTTCGTGGGTTGGTAAAGTGGTCCACGGCACCATTGGCAGAAGAGGATCATTACATTGCACAGGTCGGCTCTGCAGGAATCATGGTCTAACCCAGCAGTCCAGCAATAATAAACTCGGACTCTTCTTCTCCATGGCAAACTGCTACGGAAATATGACGTTGACGATACACGCCTCGGTCTGGGCGTTGGATCCTGAGCAGGGTCAACCAACAAAACCCAGGCTCGAACAACGGCGATACCGAAGATCAACCAACATAATCAAATTTTCTTTCTCACTTTTGAAATACTTGATTCCCCTGTCTTCAGCGTTGATATCTGTTTTCTCTATCTTGTCTCCTATTCCCTGCTCTTTCTTTTACTGGGTGGCTCCGGAGTTAACAGAACGGGGTGACTTGACTGACTGACTCACTGACCAACATATGATGCCCGCATACATAATATCTCTCTGTGTGTTTCTGATCTATCTGGCATATCAATACTGTGCTCTTATTTTGTTTGGGTACGCTCTGGCACCACATACCCTTTATTACCCCTCTCCCTCTCCTCCTTCACATACCTCTTCACTGGCCCGTGTGTCTCTGACTGGCGTTCCGTTGGCTATGCATACCCGTTGATATTGGGTGATTGTCAGGCTACAGTCACAGCCGACAGACGAGGCTGGACTCCGAACAGACTTGGACCTGGTACTCGATATCTAAAACCTTTTCCTCTTTCTTTTTTACTCCGTTTTTTACCTTTTTCTTCTCCTCCCATTTCTTTCCCACCTACCCTTCCTCTCTTTCACAAATCTGTAATTAATGATGGCTTGGAACCTCTCTTATACATAGATAGTTAGAAATGACGAGCACGGTGTGCGCTGTTGGTCTTAACGTGACATGATTTATATGCAAGAGGTTTATTGGAGATTCGGCATATTAATCGTGATATATAAGTTGTCGTATGGTGATGCCCGGTGACGAAGTACGAGGGGATGGTTTTGTCGTAGTAGATCATGACATGACGAAGTTAAAGGCTGTTGTGGAGATATATTTCATTTCATATCTCATGAGTAGGGCTCGTTTAAAAACAGATTAGAAGGCATATATATAGACGTAAGGAATCAAGAAAGAAAAAAAAAGATGAGGAAGGGAATTGCATAACACATGGGATCTTTGTCTTGTCTTTTCTTTTCTTTTCGTTTCTCTCATCCAGCGACGCCGCCAACCAAAGAAACAACGAAACAGATAGCCCTAGCTCCTCGCTCCAATGCAGCGCAACGCAAGTCGATCTACTCAGTATATTGCAGAACCGGATCAAAACCACACGGGGGGACAATCAACAGTCAACAATCACCAATCACCGCGCATACTGACCGTTAGGCAACTCCTGGAACCTACTCTGGTGCGCGCCGCCCGGCGCACCCGAATCCACCTCGACCGGCCCCGCATACCCGGGAATTGTACTCGACCCGCCCAGTTTAAAGGGGGATGGGTTATTGATGTCCGAAACGGCAGGGCTGGGATAGCCCGCACCAGCGGCGTATTGGCCGGCGCCGCCGCCTGGTGGTGGGAACTGTTGCGCGCGCTGGTACTGTTGTGCCTGGGCGCGGCGGCGGAAGTAGAAGGCTGCGACACCTGCGAGGGCGAGGGCGGGGACGCCGAGGCCGATGCCGACGCCTAGACCGACTTTTGCTTTTGAGCTGAGGCCGCCTCCTTCGTTGTCTGCGTTTGAAGAGGAAGGGTCTGTTGTTTGGGGTTCTGAGGAGGCGGATTTGTCGGTTGGGCTTGTTGTCGGGGAGGATGTGGTGCTTGTGGATGTTGATGTGGAGGTGGTGGTCGTTGTGGTTGTGGACGGGTCAGAGTCAGAGTCAGAGGCGTTGATACGGAAGTACGATGAGGAGAAGAAGCGCTCGCCGCCTTCTTTTTGCCAGTTTTCGTTCCAGAGGGTGAGGAAGAAGACGTCGTTCCAGGAGAGGTCGACGGGCGGGTTCATGTCGTATCTATATGTGTTTGGGGCGTCTTCCTCGAAGTCTGGGAGCGATTGTTAGAGTCGAACGTTTGAGGAAGTTGCAGTCAAGCACATACCGATGAGACGGATAAAAGAGGCGTTCTCATTCTGATACAGAAGCAAGCTGATCAACGTCCAATTCGTGTTCCAGCTAAAGAGCGTGGTTTCATGCTGTTGGTAGACGGGATAATCTGCTGTATGGTTGCCGCTGGCGAGCTGATCAGCTTGCGAGCCAGGGCTGATGAAGAAGTTTGTCTCCGCCGCGCGGGAGAGACTGGCGCCAAGGGCCAGGAGGGGGATAAAAGACTTCATTTTCTCTCTATTGTCTGTGCTCTATCTTACGAAATCTTGAATCTGAAGAGGGCTGGAGAGCAACTGTCGACGGGTGAGGAGAGAAATCAACACAGCGTCATCGCATGATTCTCACCACGAGGTTGACGCAGGGCTGAAGGAAGAACAGCCAGCACGGGAACGGGCTCCTGCCCTTTTAAAAGACCGAGTCCCCTGGTGGAAATACAGGCATCTTGCAGACGGGCCGACCGGGGTCTAAGACCTCTGGATGGGTGTGAGCAGCCCGCCAGTAGTTCTGGCCTTAAATTTAGCTTCGACTAGCAGGGGACGACGAGGCTGACAGGGTCCACTAATCTCCAAAGAGACTCGCCCGGAGTATGGAGAGGACAGGACTGCAAAGCCATCGGGCTGCCTGCCTGGTGAGCACGTGGGGGACGGATATTATTGCGGATTCTGGCATGAGGACGGGATTTGGTCGCTTCTTGCCAGTGGTTGCGAGGTGCGAACGGGCACAAAACCTGCAGCTCTGCGTCAGACAAGGGGGCTGAGAACAACATCTGTAATTCCAGCTCACATCGGCTGCAGAATAATCATTCATAAGCCGACCAATTGATGAGCCCGATTAATCGCCGGGATTTGGGGACAGCGACAATCAATGTGAGACTCGTGCGTTGGCCCGGCTGTCTGTGGAGGCTTGGGCTGTGCGCTAAAAGTGCTAGCGTTGAGATTGGCAGCGTCAGCTGGGAAACGAGACAAGACTGCGGTCTGAAACTCGGTGAACCGCGTCGTCATCGTGGTTGTTGAATGGAACTGCGTTGGTGGAGCAGTTTGGACGAAGCTCAACGTTAAGGAAGGCGAGAAGGGGAGAAGCTTTGTTCCATTCCTGAGGCTCCAGCATTTTTGGAATAACCTCAACAACCTCATTTTGTCCCCCAACTTCCCCCCCCAAACCCATCACCCTCGAATGGCCCCTTCGTCCCTATGCGACTAACGGATTTGTGGCTTAACCTAAAGCCGCGAAAAACGGTGTGGGTGGCGCTGGCCGCCATCTGCCTGGCCTGCACGCTGCTGCTGCTCTTTTATGAGTATGAGGGCATTCCCCTGGCCATCAACCGGCACAGCACGCACAATCAGCCAACCACGCCTCCTCCCTCCATCCTTGACCCCGAAAATAGTGCGGCCACTCCTCCCGCCAGCAATAATGACTATCAGAGCAACCAGTACAACCCCAGCAACGCCGTCTCCGGCGACCGTCGCTGCCAGGCCTTCTCCGACCCAGGCAATGTCGTCTTTGTGATCAAAACCGGCGCCACAGAAGTCTACGAGAAGCTGCCCACACAACTCCTCACAACCCTCGGCTGCGTCCAGGACTTCCTCCTCTTTTCCGACCTCGACGAGCGGATCGGTCCCTACCGTCTCCGCGATACCCTGGCCGGCTTCAATGAGACTCTCAAGGAGACACTCCCAGATTTCGAGCTGTACCGGATGCAACATGAATTCCGACGAACAGGCCAGGACATGGCCAGTCTGAAGGGCGAAAAGGCCTGGAAATTAGATAAATACAAGTTCTTGCATCTCGTCGAGCAGGCTTGGTTAGAGCGACCGGGCCGGGACTGGTACTTCTTCATCGAGACGGATACCTACGTCGTCTGGACGAACCTCATCCTCTGGCTCCAGCGCGTCTCCCCGCCCACAAACCCCCTCTATCTCGGCTCCGTGGCTTACTTCATGAACGACCCCTTTGCACACGGGGGCAGTGGAATCGTCATCTCCGGGAAACTGCTCGAGCAGTTTATCGGCAGTGAGCCGGGGCTGGCGGGTCGGTATGACGACGCATTCGAACAGAACTGCTGCGGCGACTCGGTGCTCGCGAATACGATCCGCAAGGAGCTGGATATCCAGGTGCAGAACATGTGGCCACAGATCAACGGCGAGAAACCAACCACCTTATCCTTCGGCCCGATGCAGTGGTGTCAGCCCGTCGTGACGATGCACCATCTCCACCCCAGGGAACGTACGGCCATCTTCGATTTCGAGCAGGCCAGGCCGGACCTTACCGTACCTCCCCCCAACCACCCGCCTCTCTTTATTCCATTGAAAGCCCCACTGACAATTGTCGTCCAATAGACCCCCCTAACCTTCGCCGAACTCTCCCAAATCCCCTTCCCTCGCACAAACCCCCGAGAAATAGAGGAAGACTGGGACAACCTCTCGAACGTGCGCATCGCCTTCGCCGGCCAAGCCGAAATCACGAAGGACACCTGCCGCGACGCCTGTCTCGGCCTGGAGCGCTGCTTCCAGTGGCGGTTCAATTCGGACGGGGAATGCGACGTGTCAACGGAGACGTTCAGGCTTGGCGGGAAGAAGTTGCCCGACGGCGATGGGGAGAATGCGAAGCGGTGGTTCTCTGGTTGGAATGTAGAGCTTATTGAGCGGTGGAGGGCAGAGAATGAGTGTAAGGAGGTCGAGTGGGTGAATCCTCATTAATCTGAGTTGAATTGACTCATTGCGTGAGTGGGTGGGTGTCGAGGCTGGGACTCGGAGTTGTGTGTTTGTTCGTTGCATGGAATTGGCAGCCGGGATTTTTTTTTTTTTTTTCAAAGTACATATACAAGACGGGAGCATATATATACACAACGGATTCGGGTGAGACTGGAATAATAAGGTCTTTCTTCTGCTTCTTCTTCATCATCATCACCACCTTCTTCTTTATCTTTGGGTTATTTATCCAGAGGTAGGCGTTTCAGAATTAGATATTTTCATGCTAAGTATCTAGTAAGTAATATAGTATCAAAAAAATTGCCCGACTCTTTATGTACAGAAATTGTAGATACATGCGTGCGTTCCGGTCCATTTCAATCATTCATACTAACCAACCAACACGTAAACACCGCTTGTCTGCGAAACGAAAAATATAGAGATGAATGAACAAGCCGGCTCAAAGCCCACAGATGTATTATATCGAAAGATGATGAAGACCGGTAGTAGAGGGGAACAAAATCATGATCATCATGAGGAGGAGGACCTTTACGACGATTCGGAGTCCTCCTTCTTCGCCTCAGGGAGACCTTGGCCCTCCTCGCCGCCCATGTCGTTCTTCCATGAACCATAGTAAAGATGCGAGACCAGGTAGGGCCCCTGGTCCTTGGGCATGCCACCTTGTAACGCGGCGAAGGAGGCTTGCGGGAACACCAGGATGTCGCCGAGAAGCTTGGGCTCCTTCAGCTGCGAGAGGTACTGTTTGTTGAAATCCTGGCCCGTTTCATCAGAGACGCTCTTGAGCAGTGCGACGGTGATTGCCTGCGGCCCCGTGACCTTTACGACGTCGTCGATCATCGGTTTTGTGAGCCCAGATAGAGAGACGTGGTTCTCGAGTGCGGTGGCCTTGAGCTGCGTCACGACGTACTCAATTGTAGCCTTGAAGTGCTGGAGGTGGGGCTTCGCCATGATGGTCCAGGAGGCGAACTGCCAGCCGTCGAACTCAATTCCCACGACGACGTTGATGGGCTTCTTGTCTGTGTTTTTGGCGAGTTTCTCGGGGATCCAGTTGGAGACGGGGACCTCGCATTGGACGTCGATGTCGCTCCAGATGCCGCCGTCGGCGTAGAGGATGAGGACGCGGAGGAAGTCGGCCTTGAGGATGGGCACGGTCAGAGCCATGTATGTCTCCAGGACGTCAGGCCAGTCAGAATAATGTTCGCGGACGTATTGGTCAGCGCTGTCGTCGGTGAGGAGTTCGTGTCGGAAGTTGGGGTTCTTTTCGAGCCAGAGGTCCATCAGCGCCTGGGCCTTTTCGTCAACGCCCTTGGGACCGCATTTGTGCCAGATCTTTGCGGGGAAGTTGGGGGCAGCTTGGTGCGCGAGGAGGGGTCTTATTCCAGTACCAGTCGTATCGCCGTCGTCATCATGTTGTTCATGTTGTGTGTGTGTCGTGGGTGTGTCAGGGTCTATCGTCGCGGCGGCCGTGACGGTGGTCGTAACGGTGACGGTTTCGGGCTCGAGTTTGGATGGGAGTTGTGCGGTAGGGAGAGGTGTTTGGAGTGACATATCACGATAGGCTTCGTTCTGAGAGTTGAGACGGACGACTCGCTGGAAGAGGTACATGTTGAAGATGAGCATGAAGACGACGATGGCCGCCACATAGCGGCTGGGGCTCATCATGAGCGCAGCCATATCTGACGGAGGAGAAACGAGAGGAAGGAAGAGCGAGAAGCGAAGAGATTAACGATAAAATTGCAGGCTTGATGAAAAGAGCGTCTGGGGAAGATTCATTCAGGAGGAAAGAATGAGTGCGCTCAACAAAGGCTTAACACGAACGCATGGCTGAGACTATCGAAATAAGCTGCGTCAGGCGAGGCTATGAAAAGCAAAGAGAGAGGGAGACACAAGTGTCGCTTGTAAATTAATGTGGAGGATCAAGTCAAGAGCTTAGAGAACGGGATCCGAACCGACAGACAAGCAACCCCAACCGAGGATTTAGAGTCTCAACCTTCAAGAGGTCAGGGAAAGGAGGAAGCGAGAGCCTGTCGCCATCGAGGAGAGTGAATGGATCAGGGCGGAAACTCAGCCGCTGGAGGGACTAATTTGGGAAGGAAATCTTGTTCGGATCTTATTGGAAGAGGATCCAGACTTTCCCAGAGTTTGGTGGCAGGAGTCTGGGACGGTCTTTCAAGCCCTGGGGCGACGCCGCGCGTCTGGACGCTTTTCCTTCGTCCTGCGGCAGGAAACCAGTCATGTGATTGGCTCACCACTAACTGGGTTTTTTATTTCGCACGTCTTGTACAGCTTCATCCCACGTCTTGCACCCATCTCCCAAGATATGACTGGGAGTCGGGATTTTGACGCTGCTTTGGCCTGTTGGGGTGTTATCGTCGAGATTCCAGCCCCGTCTCTCGTGGACTCTGCCACGGTGAATCGCAAATACCCCCACAGCCTCTGCGTCCTGTTCTCCTGCCCAACCACAGATGCGAGGCCACCACAGTCGGATGCACAGGCTTTTGACGTACTCCGATCACAGCGCACGCTCTGATGTACTAGTTGTCCCGTGTCTTATCGCAGGTATCGCAGGGAACATGCCCGCGTGTGAAGCGCTGGTAACAGTGGCACTTTTGGAGCTTACAGAAACTCTATTCACTCCCAGGATCGAGATACCCCATGTTTATCTCATCAGTCGAACAAAACAGCTTGAGAATTCGTCCTAACCTCTTGCAAATGTTCGCTTGTGGCAACTTGTTTCCAAATGTGAGCCTCACCGCTACGCTAGAGCTCAAGGGTTTGTAAGGTGGACAGTCATCAAAACGGAAGGCTCGACCTTCTCGAGAGTTAGAGTATCGCTCCTGATTCCATTTCGATTGCCGACGTCCCTCTTTGGGCGGGGTTGCTGCGTACGATTTGGTGATTATGGCCTCATACTGTGCAGGGAAGTCAGATCACTTCTTTCCCGCTCCAAGTGTGCATTACTCGACGAAGCGCACAATCGTCAAACATTTGGCTTGGACTTTGTATGCTTTGATAGATGGAGTATAGTACCATTGCCATTATAAAGTCGTGACCATGCGAGGTTTGCGGGCGTGAACCTCTGCTGCTAGGTAGCCTGACCGGAGAGACGGGCCGTCCTGGGCTTCAAGCCCTGGGTTGCGGAGATCTAGTAATTCGGAGCGTCACTCCCAGGATGTTTTTTTTTTTTTCGAAGGTGTTGGACTGCGGGCGTACAACTTAGTTTTAGATGGCCTGTGCTGGTGACTCTGCGTCTGCTGGAGCTATTCACAGGACAGGCCACGGCCCGGAGCAAGTTGAGAATGCTTGTATCAAATTGACAAACTCGGAATAATCAGCTCAATACCTTGAGCAGGTATTCACTGAACCTTGGAAGTTTCCTCCGTCTGCTCTTCGCCACTTCGCGTCTCGTCTTGCTTCCTCTTCCTCAATCCCATCCTCATCATTTCCTCCCATACTTATCCGTATCATGGAACGGCCGTCAAAGTTCGAGCTCGTCGTCTCTTAGCATCTACTAGCTCCTATACATTCTCAAGGCTGTATGCCGCAAAACATAGAACGCCTCTGAGTTTCTGCACGCCTACTACGGGTCAAAACCGTATCAACTCCCCATCCATCCACCCATCCATCCATTCACCGTCTATCCACACAGCCCAGCATGGCCTGGGAGGGCACCCTCAAAGACTGGAAAGACTACCTCTCCGACTGGAGAGGCGTCCTCTTCGACATCTTCATGTGGCTCATGGTAAGCCACTCCTCCTTCTCCTCCACACTACTCCAAACCTTCCTTTCTGTCCACCCAATCATCCATTCATCGATCTATATACAACATCTCAAAGAACTCAAAAGTACAGTCTCCATTCGAGACTAACCCACAACAACCAACATCCAGGCCTTCGAATCCTTCAGCGCGCCCATCGAGGTAATAGTTACGCTCTTCATCATGTTCGTCCCCGAGAAGAGAGAGGAGGTCGAGACCCGGATTCACGAGATCGGGGATCTTGCGGAGAGGCGTCAGATTGTTTATTCGAGGAGCAGTGGCTTGGAGTACTTGGAGGATATGGAGGGCATGGAGGGCATGGAGGAAGATTTGTATACCGATGATGAGTATCTGTAGGATGAATGAATGAGGAGGGTCTGAATGATATCGCTTTTAAAGGAAAATGGTAGGATTGGATAAGTTTGGATAAGTCAGAGGCGTTTTTCTTACGCCTTTCTCCCAGGTCGGGATTCGGGCTGATACTGTTCGATGTGCTGGGCCAGGGATATTGAGGATATTTAGATCAAACGAACCCGTGTATTGGGACTGAATTGGAAGCAGGTAGAAGAGAAAAATCAGATTTCGATGTTTGCTGTTTACGACATGTTGCGGAGCTCCATACACTCCGGAGATCTCTAATAAAACTTGATGCTTCTTGCACCAAATTCCCTTTCGAGCCCTGTCTGAGATTCCCAAACCCCCTTGTATGCGACATTGGGAGTGTGGCTGCGCAGGGAGCATGATGGCCGTACCAAACGAAGAATATAGAGCGTCTCGCTTCATTGCGAGTGGCATACGGGGATATGGATAATCCGTACGCATCGACCGTTACCAATAATAATAGGGTAAGTGGGAGGCACTCGGATGATGAGTTCGGTGCCAGCCCTGGGAGAGATGACCGGATACCTATTTGCAAAAGGGATCAGAGAACATCTAAACTTAGCACGATTTGTTCTTGTTTTAGCTAGTTGGCGTCCACTTCCACTGGAAATTGCCCGGGCACCTATTTAAAGCGTGAGTGAAAGATCAGGAAGGGTTGAGGCCATCACGGGGGGAGACCGAAGAGCTTTGGGGAGTCGATGGTTGCCTTTTGTCTTTCGCCGGTCTTGCCTGCCTCGTATCGGGTCTATATTTGGCGGCGAGGTCTGGTTCACCAACACGGCAGGCTTGGAGATCCATTCCGGCTCGGGAATAACCTCGAGTTCTCGATCCAAACTTGATTCTCTCGCAAGGCCCAGAGAGCAAAGTGTTCTCTTCCAACAACCTCTTGTTCAAAAAGCTTTTAACACCGCCCCGTCGCTTTGTGATGGGTAGGGCTACAGGGGGAGACTGGTGGAGCGACTCAGACGGCAAATCCACATCTGAGCCGCCGGAATCCCATGCAAAAAAGAGAAATTGAAGTCCAACTCGCAAGACTCACGATCTGCCGACTGAGGAAGCCCAGCTTTTGAGGGAAGAAATGTCTTGTGCGAGCTCTCCAGGAATGGCGTGCTGTCTTTTCATTTCCTCTCCCGCTCTGGGATGTGACGCGTTTGGGGGCCGGATTATCATGCGCCCCGCAAATTTTTGGAGCCTACCTGAATCTTCATGAGAGAGGCGAGGGACGGCAAAGATCTCACTGCTTGGTGCTTCAATTGATATTTTTAGTTGTGATCAGATTTCACTTCTGGGTACGAGTGCGTGAGGGGCCGAACACGAGATGGGAAACAAGGTTCCGGGGCCTGCCGCTATCATGTTGAACACGGGGTTGGTCGAGCCCAAGAGAAAGGGATGCTCTCGAAGCGCCTGACTTGACGCCGTCTCGGTGGGATGAATTCCGGCACGAAGGACTGGATATCAGCTTCAAGCGAGAAACTGTGAAACATCCCGGCGCTAGAGGCGAGAAGGAGAGAGCAGCAGGAAGGCGATGAATCCCTCATTTCATGCATTTCGTCTGACACGACGCCGAAAATGAATTGACCATGGTGAGAGAGGTCAAGAAAACCTGACGCGATGATCGTAATTTGGCGACTGTGGCTGGATCACGGTGGACTGGAGAAAGCACAGAGAACAAGAAGGGACCTGCCGAAGGCTTGACGTGAGGGGGGCTGAGTCGAGTCCCACAAACTGGTGTTTGTTTGGACTGTCCGTGGAGCCTGAGGCTGAGACTGATGAGATTGGAGTCTTGGTTTCGGTTCTTCGACCCTTCTCTGATTGACGCTCGGATCACATATCTGCGACGATGGCCAACAAATTATTCTTAGAAAATATGGACGAAAATAGATGGGAAGGAGGTGTTGGTACCAACAGAGTGGTTCCTGACGGTCAACGTCTCAGGATAATGATCGCGGCTAGGAAAGCGGTTGCAAGGCGAATGGCGTCATGCGTCGAAGCAACTCACTGGAGGCTCGAAATGCAGGGAATTCAAGGTGAATGCTGTGCTGATTGTTGCATGCAGGACGCAGAGAGATCTGAAGGGCAGAGGAGGGGGGTGTGGCACAGTCAACTTGGTGTGATGATGAGGCGCAGATACGGGACTCAAGCCACAGTCGCAACACTCGACGTTGTTCACAACCAGCTGGGATGACTCCTCGACGCCGACTGCTGAGAAAGGGAAAGCACCGCATGGACTGGGGAGGGCAGATTGACCGACAGAAAGCAGAGCGCCCGCCAATCAGAGCCGCGGGACACACTCCAAGGAGCGAGTCTCCTGTTGAAAAAAACGCCTTTGCGGCGCCCTTGCACTGGCACAGCCTGCAGCTAAAGGGCGCTAGCATGAGCCGCGCAAATCGAGCCTGGAGGTCGAGTCATCCGCCCCAGGCAGCCATCCGGCCTGCACTCCTGGAGGAACTGCTCTCGATCATTCTGCTCTCCCCTCCACCCAAGTTCACATCACCTGCAGCGCCAGTCTCCCCTCCATCATGGCTTTTTCCTGTGACCAATGCCGTCATTCCAATCTTAGTCCCCGACTGGAGGGGTCCACAGTCGGAACTTGGATGCCTCCTGCATATCTATATAGCTGCTCTCCATTCCCCTCTCAGTCCTCAACTTGGTCTCTTCACTTTCTCTCATACCAACGCATATCTACTCTCTGCTGCTCTTGGCCTTCCTAATCTGCTGCGTACCTTTGCTCGCACAACACTTGAATTCACCTGGTTACCCTCTACCACACCGTCACGCTGTCGCCCTACGTCTCGTCCCGTATTTCCTGGCCCCCCATCTCCCTCAAGGAGACCCTCTACCGTCGCAGCTTTCCCACTGTCAAAAGACCCCGTCTACGACGGTCTGCAAGCATGCCTGCCCCTATTGTGACTGTCGCTGAGCCCGTCCTGCCCGTGCGAGAGCTCGAGGCAGACGAGCAATATGTCATGACTGCCTTTGAGCGTCACGCCGACCACTGCTACCAGTGCAATGACCCTCTCCAAGTTCACCAGGAAGACCGCTCCCTCTGTGACCGTGGACACCAGTATGCCGTCGACGTTGCCGCGTACCTGTACTCGAAGAACGGAAAGGCCTACTCCGTTGTCGACCGCGACCTCAACCAGCCTACACTCGTCAAGATCCCACGCAACTGTGTCGCTACCCGTGGACTTCTCCTCGCAATCGAGGACGGACTCCGTTTGCAGCGCAAGGAGAAGGCTCACAAGCCGGTAGTTGACGGCCCTACCTCACCTATCATCAGCTACGACCGCACATACCACATCCCTCCTCGTCGCACTTCCACCGTCACAGAGATCATAGAGCGTGAGCCGCGCACCGTCAAGAGCCGTCGTGTCATCGTCTACCCTTCTCCTCACCGTGGGTCCCCAAGCAGGGGATCCCTCTACGACTCAGACGCGGCGGACCGTGTCGAGCGAGTCAAGGAGTCCTCGCGCGTCTACCGTCCTGCCGAGTACCACCGCTGAATACATGCGACAGCTTCATATATTCCGTTGCTTTCAACCGTCAACACGACAACTCGTTCCTGTCACACTGCAGCCAGGTGCTCCCACTTACACCAAGGGGTCGGGGCATCGCCCCCGACTCATCACAAACCCTATTAGAGTGAACCGGATTCACCCCGCACTTCTATTCTGAGGGTTGGCATTCCATGCCCTGCTTGACTCCGAGGGAGGGATAACCCCTTCCTCTCAGCAATCTCCTGTTCCGAAATCGCGTTATTTTCCTTGCCGTTGGGCACCACGGAATCGAGAACCGCAAGAGAAAAACGCCCCGAAAAAAGTTGATAACACTCAAAAGCAGAAAAAAGACTTGATGTTTCGTCAAATTTTCTTGCTTGATCCTCACTGGATAATCGACACTGTATGCATGAGTCACTCATGCAAGTCTTCTGCACGAAGGATGTCCCCGCATCAAAGGAGGATTGAATTTTGCCTACGTCTATAGGATATGACTGATCCATGTTCTTTTCCTTCCACAATACTTTTCCTTTGTCTTGATAGTTCGATGATCAATGAAAGCATCCTGATTGGATCTCTCCATGCAAAATCTCATACTTCCTCGTACAAGATCCCCCACCTCCCAGATGAAAGTCCAGAATCAGGCCCCCTTCCCGCCCCAACCGGCCAAAGCCATAATCTAGACCCCGCACCTCGAACACATCCAGCTTGGCAAGACTTTTGCATCCCCTCATACCAGGCAGTGACTCACGAGCCTCCGACCAAGATTTCCTGGCTGCATCTCCTGGAAGCCTGGTCGAGGAGTTCTTGACAAATTCAAATCCCGAGACCGCGCCCTGCATATGACTTATGCAATGCACCTCCCCTCCTCCCTCCCGACAAGGACTCAGTGAGTTCCTGTCTAGTAATCTGAAGATGAGTACGGTTTAGCCTGCGGCTCAACAGGCAGTCGAAAAGATGGTCCCGGAAGAAGGATGACGACTCTCGGGACGATTCGGACTGAGGTTCGTCACCCAATCTTCTCCCTCTCTCTCTCTCTCTCTCTACCTCTTCTTGCATTCTGGACGTTTCCGGTTTTGTCGCCGCATGCACGAAAGAACCACGACGAGCGAGATCAGAGGGGGGGAAGGGAAGGGGAGGCGGTGCAAGGTGGGTTTGGCGGCTGGAGGATGTGTGGTGGTTCAGCTGGGATGTGCTCTGAGGCTGACTCGGCTTGCATTTGTCGGAAATCTGGCCTTTTTCATTCTTTTCGATATGGGCCAGTGAAAAATTGGTGATTTTGTTGGTTTGGTGTTGGTTGTGTTTGATTCTCTGATTGCATGATTCCCGCAGTAACACATTCTTGATTTCATGATGTGATTGTGGAGATGCTGCCTATTGTACTTGAGGGGTTTGTGAGTGGCTTCGCGGCTTCAAAAGGTGCCATTCGTTTCTTTATGTGCTCGGATTGGTTAATTATGCATTTTGCTTTTTACCTAGGTAGTTCACCTCGTCCTCAGATATGGAATGGTGGCAAGCTGCCTGGTGTTGCCTGATGGGTTGATTCCAGGTTGTCCTTTGAACGGAGGAGGATCTTTCCTTTCCCTCGTCTCGAGATTGTGTGCGTCAAGTTTTGGAAACGTGACAGATAGGAAGAATAAATCGAACTAGGGAGGAGGCAAAGGCAGATAGTCTACTGCGTTGGGTGGTTGTTTTGTTGCCGAGTGGTTTGTGTGGGCCCTCAAAAGTGGCTTTGCGCATTGTACGACGATTGTCGTCTCTGCGGTATGCATCACACTTCGCTTATGGGGAGGAATACGGTGAGCTTGCTGTCATGGCAATTCTGAAAAGTGTACAGGAATCGCTAGGCACGGTATTATCGGCTCTAGTGAGGAGACATGGTTTCGAGACTACAGGCTTCGATGACGTCCGTTACATACATGCCCAATTCTGCGGCACACTTCAAGCTCCAGGGAATGGCCAGTACTGACTCGCCATTGGAATCTTGAGGCTGACAAATCCGGTGTGAGAAGAGCGGCCGGAGGGTGCCTTGGGGGAGCGAGAAATGTCAATCGAGACTCGAACTGGGCCCTCGAGTCACCTTGCACAGAGAACACACGGCTTGAACGAGTGGCGATCAGACGGAACAGAGAAACGTCCAGTGGAGCTTTTTCGGTCCACTATTGTATCCCAAAAAAGCAGGATTTCTGGCGCTGTGTGGCCTGGGTTTGACGAGAGGCTGTTTGAGTGGCGCAGGCCCTGAGGCGCGTGAAACAACCACCGGTGATGGAGAAAACGGGATTCTTGGGAACATGGGCACCAGCTAGATTTCCGCCTGATGAAGTTGGAGGAACTGATGGATATCGGCAGCTTTGTGACTGAAAGAGCAACCATAGCAGGTTGACCTGCTCATGCCCTTCAACATCATCCTCGAGTCAACTTTTCACTCCCCGGATGTTGCCGAAAACCCGAAAATCCGAAAACCAGACAGAGCGTTTTCGAAGATCATCGGCAAACTGGTCGCCTGACGCCTAAACAGCGATCTGCCTTGGAAGAACAGCAGCGGCATGGATGGCAGACCTGTTCACACTGAGCGACAGACACCGGATACCGAGTCTGCCTGGGAGTAACCGAAACCCCGCGCTTTGGAAGATCTTGGATGGGTGTCTCACTTTCGAAGGGACGGAGGGTTGAACGTCCTGTTATCCAAGACGTTGACGGTGTCGTTAAGGCCTCCCCTCGACGAAGAGGAGGGCCATGTGACTAGCCGCGAAACAGTCGAAAAGCCGTTGATCGCCCTCGGATGAGATCAAGGAGTGTAGCTCCCGCGCGGATGAAGCCGACACTAAAGCAGAGGACAAACCACCCATACTGACAAGGGTTAAAGGGGTTCACAGCTTGAATCAGGATTCTCTGATCGACTGGTCAGGCGGCCAGTCAGATGTCCTCCTTGTCCTCCTTTGGTGATAAAATTTCTCCCTCGTGATCACCGAAGGCTGATTTATGCCTGCAATTTTCTTGGGGGAGGGGGCGGGTTCTTAGGCACTAATGTGACTGCTAATAAATTCAGGGGCGAAATTCATTGTTGAGGATGTTTGCAAGAAGTGAGGTGAGGAGATTCAAGGGTTGTCTTCAACGACATTCCATCACGTGACAAGGTACAATCAAAAGCGACTTTGTTTCGTGGAAGATGATGTGGAGTTCGGTACGACCTGACCCCAACTCGTCATAAGAGTAAAGAAAATATCTGCCAATTCAGGAAAATCGAATGAACCGGCACCAGCAGGAAGCCAATTAGTTGAGGGCGGCTGGTACCTGAATGGCGAAGTCGATGTGGAAAGACCGCTATCCCCTTTTCGAACGCAAGTCACGTGTCGCGATCATAATCTGGAACTCCACCAAAACCTCATCGCGAGAAGTTCTTGAACAGCGCCAGCTCCCTTACCACAGCGGGCCAGTCGCCAAAATGGCCAAGAAAAGTATGCGTACTCTTCAAATATCCCCGATTTCATTGAAATTTCATTATCCTGCTATGTTTCCGACTTGACGCAATTCATTGTGCTGACCTGAAACTTTCAAAGGCAAGTCACGTACCATCGCTGTGCGCCTGATATCCATGGCGATGACCGGCTACTACCGTACAATGGTCCGACCTCGTGCTCACCGTCCCCTGAGTATGCTGAAATACGACCCTGTTGTGAAAAAGAAGGTGTTGTTTTTGGAGGCGACGAAAGGTGGACGAGCGAAATGATTTAGTCCGCAATCGATCATTCTCCGTCGTGCCGCCGATTGCCTTGAGAAAACTTCTCTTTGCGGCCCCAGCTCCTCTCGAATTTACTCCAACCCTCTCCTCGATCATACAATACAATCAATTTCCTCACGGACAACGCATCAAATGCTGTGCTTCCGGTTCCTTTTGAACGACGACCATGTACATTAGACGCGGCCGCAAGGACAGGTTTGGCGGCCTCCTTGCGTACTATCTCATTTCTAGAGCTGTATAGGTATCGCAGTGTTCCATTTTGGCGTTTATAGCATGACAACCTTGGGCCAATCAATATGTTTTATATCATATGTTCCTGGCGCATAATATCACTTTGATTTTCGCCGCAGGTTCCATCGAACACGCTTACTATGAAGCTTACTTCGCCCAACAATGTTAAGTATATAGTACTGAGATCCAGTGGGTTTCTGAGCTTTGCCTAGCTCATCGCCTCCCGATACAGGATAACTAAGTACCTTGGCTAAACCGAGCATTGTACTTGTCGCCTACCGATGTCAACAATGCCCCAATCACATAGAGGATGGAATATACCTCGTGTCCTTCGCCCTGACCTTCTTGTACTTCGGACTGGACCCGTATAGTTAAGCACACCGTTTGATGAGCGAGTTCGGTTGCTTCCAGAAGCCAACCTGGTTGGGCTTTTTCTGCGATCATAGAGTTCAGGTCCAGCTCTTGCCTGGGCCAAAGAATTGGGGGGAGTTGAGGAGACCCTCGCCTTTTTACTCTTTCCTGTTTCTCCGCCCGCTTGCTGGCCTTCTATCTGGGAGGAGATTTCCAACTGAATTGTATCCTGTTGCTTTGTCGAGGTCTCCCGTTGGCGTTTACTATACGTCCACCGGTTGGTTCGTGCTGGTTTATCGCCCCCCAGCGACACCTCCCTAGTGTTGGGTTGAGCGTTATTTTCTTGCGAGTCTGGAACCTGGAGGCTGTCGGCCTCAGCTGTCAACTTCCTCGTTTCAACTGAGACTCTTCGGCCTGTAACGGACTCATTGATTCCAGTGGCAGCTCGGTCTACCGCGGCCTTGTAGCCGGTTTGCTCCTGCGTGCAGTCCGAAGCGGCCCACAGCATACTAGCAGCACGATTGAGTCGAGGCTCATTTGGTTTGTCTGCCCTGCTTTGGGGCACAATGTCTGCGAATGGGGTATCTTTCTCCGGCCTAGCTGGTACGGTAAGCTCTTCGGCGGAGGCGTTCCTTTCCGGTGTCTGTGTCAGCATGTACGTTATATCGAATTGTTCGTTCCCGACAATCGGATCATGAGCGGGCGACAATTCTTGAAGAATGCTCGAAAACGGTACTATAGCGCCCGCCTGCCCCGACGGCGAAAGCCCCCCACCACGATGCACGGGCGGTATTGGCTCTCTGGTTTCGGTACCTATCTGCGCCATATCTTCGAAGGTCTGGGTCCCGTGGTCCACTCGGGAACTTTCGTCCCTTGTTGGATCCTGCACGATCGTTATGGCCTGACTTGCATTCGCTGATTGCATACTCGCCTCCAACCGAGCTAAAGACTCGGATAATGGCTCCTCAAACTGTGCGATATCTAGTCGGTGGAGCATTTCTTTGACTTCTTCGACGGTAGATTCCGACCCTTGCACCCTTCGAAGTAATGCGTGGAACTCAGCTTTGGCTTTCGATTTCCCGGTTTCGAGGTCTGTTCGTGCAGTATTTGCATCCTCAAGCTCCTTGTTTAATGCCTTCCACTCGTCTTCTTTCTTCTGGAAGTCGCTTTGGAGTGATGAGAAACTATCTTGCAAGGCCTGGAGTTGTCGCTGCTTCTCGGCTATGGCTCTCGTAAGTTCGTTCTCGAATCCATTGGACCTTCTGTTGGCTTCGCTGAGCTCGTTTTGCAGGGATAGTTGTTGAGATTCCAAGGCTGCCTCTTGCTCTCTCAGTTTCACAACCTCAGCCTCTTGCTTAGCGAATCTTGAAGCGTATTCGGTTCGCGATGCTTCGAGGTCTCGGATTCGCTTTTCCCTTTCCGCGAGCTACGAGATTAGTGGTAAGCTACGAATGGGTACATATGGTACACACCAATGACTCCAAATCTTTTCGTTGTTTCCTGGTTGCGTCTTCGATCTCGGCCTGTTTATCGTGAGTATTGGATTTGCCATTGTACACTTGTGGTGCTCTCACCATCCTGCTTTGTGTTCCAGCCAACTGCTCATTGAGTCTTCGCTTGTCTACCTCGATCGTGGTCTTTTCTAATGCCAGTTCGTGGAGCTGCTGGTCGAATTCTGCTTTGCATAGATCGCGACAACGACCAATCTCCCGATCTAGTTCCTCCCGTGCTTTCGTTTGGCTCGCCTCAAGTTGTGCCTGTAGATCTACAGTGTGCGATTCGAACTTCGTTGCTTTCATTTCCGCTTGGTGTGCTTGGGCATTCATTTCGAGCAGCCTATCGTGATTCTGGATGCTGTCGAGCCGCTGGGTTTCCAATTCCTCATCCTTTAGCTTCAGCTTCAAAGAGAGTTGCTGTATTTCGTTTTCAAGCCTTAGCTTCTCTGAAATGTGCACATAATCCTCGCCAAACCTCTCTGGTAGCTTGACCTCCGAGATGTCAGTTCCTAGTCTCTCCATACGCTGTCCGAGGTCGGTTTGTCTTTCTCGTAGCCGCTGAATGCTTAAATCGAGATTCTCAAACGCCGGAAATGTTTCATTGATTTTTATCTGCAGATTGGTACACTGGTCTCTGCTTGTCGAGAGCTGCGTGAGCAGAGCCGAACCGTCGCTTACGCTATCTCTGAAAAGCTGAAGCTGTGCTTTCACGCCTTCCAATGCCTTGTCGGTGACGCAAACGTTTTTCTCAACGTCCTTTGCGATTTGGTGTGCCGCTGAATCCATGCTTATTACAGAAGTCAGGAAGGGCGTTCTTATACTAGGCTCAAAGCTTACCGCAACTCAAACGCACAAAGAGTTTCTTTAATTTGTGGTACGTCCATCTTGTCATGTAAGATGCTCTCGACAGTGCCCCTTACTAGGCTTAGAAGTTCGTCCACATTCTTTTCGATTGCATCACTGATAATTGTATGAGAGGACTTGCAATTCTTGGTCGTGGCTTCGAAGGCGGATTCAACTTTTTTCTTCATTTCTAGTTGACCGGCCTGAATGAGGTCTAGTTTCTTGCCTTGGGCGCGTGAGCAGTTTTGAATGTATAATTCGAGCAGGTGAGACCTCTTCTTTTCGTCAGCCAACTGATCCTGGGAGTACTGAGCCCTTTCTTGCGCATATTTGAGTTCCTGTCTCAGAGAGCCAATCAGGCCCTCTGACTCCAAAAGACGGCCTCGCCTGTCACAAGAAGCTTGGGATACTTCCAACAACCGTGCTTTCACGTCTTCGAGATTTTCTGCTATGTCTTTCCGTTCCTTGTCCAGCGATTTTCGGGTCGCCTTCAAGTGTATTGCTTCGCCGCGGAGGTTTTGGTAATCAGCCCCGAGTTCATTCAGGAAATTTTTTATCTTTGCCAGTTTGGATCTCCATGAGTCTGTTTGCGACTTATAACTCCGCGCCTCGGTTGTTCTCTGACGCAATTTGCTCCTAATTTTCTGGACCTCGTCTCGTAGAGTCTTGTTTTCTTCTTGCAGTATTGATAAACTTGCCTCCATTTCTTTCCGCAGATGGGAAGCTGCCGCCTCGCTTTCTTCCCGGGCTTTCATTCGACTGATTAATTGCTGGAACAAGACCTCTTCGGGAATCTGCAAGTTCTGGTCCGAAAGTACGCGGGAGACACGCGTTGTTGCCCTTCTTTTATCGCTGGGATGTCTTTTCACCACCCTCGATTGATTGTGGGGAGAACGCAATTCAGGTAAGATATCACCCTCCCGACCAGGGTTCTCAGGGGACCGTATCCTCTCGTGTGTCTTTTCTCCATTTTTCAATTCGTGCGTGGGTGAATCCTCCTTATTGGTATTATAATCTGATACTGGAAAGATATTCGGCAGTAACTTACATTTGTATGGGAGGTAATAAGTGATTCTGCGCCTTCTAGAAACGTTAATAGACAAAATATATCTTTCAGTCCAAAACGCACCTTGCATGCCATACCCAAAGGGCAGCCCCTGACGATTGCGTTCGGGATTGGCCCCAGGAAGTTGAGTCTGGCTTTTCTGGCACTCGGCAGCATTGCGAGAATCTGACCTCGTCCTATTCTCGGCTCCAGCTGAGAGCGTATTTCGCGAATGCGAGTGCTGCATTTGTTCGGACGGGGCGGGGGACTTCTCTTCGTTATGCACGCATCCCGAGAGCCCGATGATCGCTGGACCTGGCGAGGCGGTGCTCCTTGGAAGTTTAGTTCTGAATCTATACTCAGTGAGGAACGATTTACCTTGCCTGGTTGTTTTGTTCTCCATTTGGTTTATCGCAGGCCAAAAGCCCATTTTTACCCGAGCCCTCCTGAGATACGGTGGCGGAAGAACAAGTCCTTGAGGTTAGTTGAAGGGAAAACGGCTTTGAGTTCTGAACAGGCTTTGCGAAGCTGAAAGCCGTTGTGTCGATTCCTGAGCTCTGCGGCCGTTCCATGAGTAATGGAGATTGCTGCCTTTGACCTGAAGGCCAATCAAGGCCTTGCCGGTCGTCAAGTACGGCCTCGAGATTTGGTGAAGCGGCCTGGTTGGTAGTATCCATGATTTGTAAGAGCAGCAGCTCCTCATTGCAATCGTATCCATTCCCGTCAAATCCTGGGTCAGGTGGAGGACCCTCGGTTGATACAGCGCTGGCGTCGTTATTCTCCATAGGCGTTGCCGGGTAGTCGATAGTGAGCGTTGATAACCTACGGTAATTAAAGCGGCCAGTTCTCGTGCTCCCATACGGATGCCAATTGAGATGTGTCTAAGAGAGTGGAATGACTCAACATAGAGACGAGTGATGGCGAGGAGAAGGCTGGAGGGCGTGATGGCTTTCTGGGAGTGAGATCTTTTCGGAAGGCGTGACCAGGGCTCCAGGCTGTGGCCTACGACTACCGAAATGGGCAAGAAGGACGACTTGGGCTCCAGCTTGCGTTTTGTCAATTGCAACGCATCTCAGGCTTCATCAAGCAGCTCTTCGCAATCAAGGGAATCTTGTGTTTTATAAGCAGCTTGTGGTGGCTAGGTGCTCCTCGCTTTCGATACATTCCATCCGCTGCTACAACTGCTTCCCACCTGTGGGAGGGTCGGCGCGTGTCGACCAGACACCTCGCATAATGACCTCGGGATTTCATCACACAAGTTGTCTGTGAGCAACCGTACAATCTTTGCGGGGGCCAACGTCCAATGTACTCTGAGGTGGGAAATAGAGCAGGACGAGCGCGGAGTCTGCACTCTCTGTGACTTCGATTCGGGATGTTAGCCCAGAAAGGTAGCTTGAAGCTACGCACGGAAGGAGAAAGAGGGAAATGGTCGGAACCATGGACATGTTTCGTCGTCCCCAAGTGGTCGAGTGAGGGCTCATGGATGAGCCAAAAGAGGGGACTTGGTTGCGAACAGCCATCGAACTCTCCCTGTCACTTCTTCTGAAGGAATTCTTTCGAGCAGTGCTCTTTGAAATGTTTGGAAATAGATCTGCATCGGCGGTTGAAGTGAGCCTGCAATTGGCTGGAGCGCTCGACCACTGAAGCATGCCCGAGGAGGCCAAGACCCTCGTCACAAAACCAGCGCGTGCATCACAAAGTGACAGGCCGTCCAACACCCTTGATTCGCCACATGGATTTTCCCCTGCGCCGTTCCAACGAGCCCTCGTGCCAATACAGATCGGTGAATACCTCGATCTTGCGAATCAGAGTTTCGAGCGAGGATGACTGAACCTCTCAACTGCGTGTGTGAGTGGGCAACGATCCTGCAGAATCCTGAAGATTGGTGGTTTGTGTGACTGGAGACCCATGCATTGTTTAAAAGGAGAGGGCCACGGCGCCTGTTGAGGCGAACATGTTCTTTTGTCATGACCCCTGCCCTTCATAAAAGGTGTTAAATCTCATCGCCCGGTCCGTGACGGAGAGCGCCCCCAAGTGTCATCTTCGGCATCCCGAAGTATGCAAGTATAAGCGAAACATGGCCGCAACACACCTCTTCAGCTCTCTGGTGGCATCAGTTCTCATCGCCCAATCAGTCGCCCAATATGAGTATGATCCGAATGATGTCGACAGTCAAAACGAGGCTGGAGCAGCCGGCCCATCGTCAAGCGGCGGCATGTCCACTGGCGGGATGATCGCTCTATGTGTGATCGTTGGAGTGGTTGTGATAATTGGATGTCCGTTCCCCGGGTCCATTGCGTTTTCTGATCTAGGGTTAGCTCAAACTGACAATCACTCGATATAGTCAGCTCTGCCGGTCTCTTTTACCTTGCGAAGAAGCGTCAATGGGCGATGCGGGAAAAGCTCCGTCAATCTGCAAGACAAGTTGTCAAAGCTGTCAAGACACCTCTGACACCGAAATTCCCAAGAAGCCAACGACCGCAAACTCGTGATCGCGACAGGGTGCACAGGGAAGCCGCAAAGGTGAAAACACAGAAGCGGCAACCGACAGACGTGGAAAAAGATGCAGTCATCACAGCCGACGAAGAGTCGAAGAACTCAGACCCAAAACCACGGGGATGGAGCTCCTACTTTTCGTTCAATCGCTCATGAAGAATTTGCCCTTGAAACGGCATTGATACCCGTGAGCTTCGCCCTTTTGGTGCTGGTGCGAAGGAGAGGAACTTGGGGCAGGCTTTCCCTACGCTAGACGTAGAATAATTATCCCCTGCTCTGCACCTTTTTGCTTTACGTCTTACGATTTACTTGCATGTAATTGAGTTAATGGCGGATGAGAACCGTCTCGGCGGATGCCGCTGGTTTGGTAAGGGCCGTTGGGGAATTACTCGAAAACATGTTTGAAGAATTATGCGTGTGAAGATACCAAACTGATTACCTGTGATCTACATTTGTGATTATGTTTTAGAAAGGCTGCTATTGAATCTTGTTGATTCGGAGGAATCTAACCTAGATCTTCATGAAATCATATGCATCCCGGATCAGCTATAACACTGTAGACCTCAATCCTACAAACACACCACCGCATTTGGATATCCCATTGATATATGCAATCAAAGAGCAAATTAAACATCCCCCTCATCCAACGAATAAAACTCCACCTCGGCAATCATAGTCCTAGCCGGAATCGTAACGCAAATCGGGAACCCGCCATAATCCGGATCCTCATTGGGCATCATCGCAAAAATCCCACTCCGGGTCTCATCACCATTCAGAACACGGAGTGTCCGCAGCTCCCCAGTCTCCCTGTCTGCGACCACTTTCTCCTCGAACCGGAGGATGCCCGTGAACGCGGACGTGGGCGAGAGAGACTTCGCGCGCACCTGGAAGCCCCAGCCTATGAGGAGGAACTTGGCGCCGCCGCGGTGGATGAGCATTCCCGACCCGGGGCCGGGGCGGCCAAAGACGAAGCAACGTTCGATTGTTACGGAGAGGTTGGCGAAGGTCTTTGTGATGGGTTTGGAGGGGTCGTTGCCGTGTGGGCGTAGCTCGTCGAAGTAGAAGCCGACTGAGGAACCGGGGTTCCTGTGTGCTTCAAGGACAAGTTGGGAGACGGAGTCGAGCAGTGCATAATGTCGGGTGAAGGGGTTGGTTGTGGGTTCTTGGGTGTCGATGCCGAAGGGGGAGACGCCGAGGGCTTGGTAGGAGCCATAGGCGGCCCAGATGCGGCGGGCGCCGTACTCGTCGCGGCGTTGTTCAGGGATAAAGAGGGGTTGATTACGGTGTCGGTACTTGGCGCACGAGACGGAGTAGTCGTTTAGGTAGACGTCTGGAGAGATGAAGTCGAGGGAGGGGGCGAACTTTTGCCAGATGTCGAGGACGTTTGAGGTTCCTCCGCCAGAGGGGTAGTCGCCAGGTAGGCCGCCGCCGCCAGCTATGACGGGAAAGTCGTTATCGCCGTCGTCGCCAACGTAGTTCTGCCAGACGTTTGTATATAACGGGATGGGGTACTCGGCCTTGCCAGCTTCGGCGACGTGGTTCAGGTAATGAGCGTAATGGTATGCCATGAAAAGTTCATCCGTGCGCGGCCCTTTGCCAAAGACCTCTGTCCATGACCCTTGGGGCTGGGACTGCGCTTTGAAGTGCGCTAAATTCGCTTGTAGATCGGCATGCAGGTTTTGCCAATCGTCCGCAAGGAAAGAAATGAGGTCCGGCGGCACTGGTTGAGAGAAGCGTTTTTCGGCTTCTACATTGGCATCTCGTGAATCGCCTAGCAAACCGGTCTCGTTTTCCACCTGCACCATGATGACAGTCGAGTTATTTTTATCAAACTCCTTGAGGTGACGCAGTAATTGAGCAAATGCTCTAGCATCACTTTTTGGAGCTTCATCATAGAAGATCGAAAGCACGTCGCCGGTCTCGAGGACGCCGCCCGCCTTCCGCAATTTCGCCCGAGGGAACCGCCTAGGGTTTGTCTTGACCCACGTAGGAACGTAGGTGGAGATGCCATTTTTGAAAGACCCGAACCACAAAAGCACAAGGCGAAGGCCGTGTTTGCGGGCCCCAAGGATGACTTTATCGAGTTCCTCAAAGTGGAATTGGCCTTCGACAGGCTCAATCATCTCCCAGGTAACGCATCCCAGCACCGTGTTGAAATGAGTGTCCACCAATTTCTGCCATGCCGTATCCATGTACTCGGCTGAGGTGAGTGAGGAGTTTTGGAGTTCGCCTGCGAGCATGAGGAAAGGTCGTCCATTGACGACCAATTCACTTCCGCCATTTGTTTCGCGGAGGTGAGGGATTGTTGTGCTCGCGGAAGACATTGTAGCAGAGAGGTAGGAGAGAGGATTGATCTGGATGACATGCACAGCTGCGGAGGTGCAAGCACATCCTTAAATAACAAGCTGGAGTCGCTTCAGACCCCCCGGTTAAAGGAAATTGGCGTCATCCGCGGGTTTGGAAGCCCCTAATTGGGCTATATTGCGTTGTTGATTGCGAATCCCTGTCAATCGTGGGGGTCTTGAGCCTTGAGCAATCAAGTTCTTGGCATCAAATCGGTCCATTTTGCGGGGGGAGCGGAGACATGCGTTCTTGATTGGCTGATATCCCGCGTGCCCCAACTAGATGTAGAATGAGCCAATGAGGATCGATCCACTGATTCAGGTTCAGAGATGGAGAAGGGAGAATCCCCGGATGATTCTGCTTTCGCCTGAAGCTTTGGAGCTGTCCTGGGTTTCCGAGTACCAATAAAGTGACAAGATGCTCCATCGCTAGGAGACAAGGGAATGTTTTCGGCGTCTAGCCGGGTTGAAGCATCAACAAGTTCCCACGACCCATTAGTATAAATACTGAAGGTTACCTCCAAAGGCTGTCTGACTTTCTCCATTACCACAGTGTTCCACAGAAAAGAAAGCCTCAGAAATTCCAACGGTCCCAGTCCTAGACTCCCCGAAAGATATGGAGGAGAAACAAGATCTCTCTGCAGAACATGCAGAGTTCCCACCCCAATCCACTACACCCTTCCGGATTCCAGAAGTCACCTGGTGGAAGCACAGTGGGCTGCGGAAGCTCTATTCCATGATGCCCATTCTGTTCCTTGGTATGTTATGACATGGTTTCTTCAAGACTCTTTCGACGTGGCTAAGGGGTTGTTCTCGTAGGATCGACAATCAATGGGTACGATGGTTCGCTTTTGAATGGGCTGCAAACAATGCCTCCGTGGCGAGACTGTGAGAAATGTTCCAGCCCAGACAATGTTAGACTGCATGACTGACGCATGATAGATTTCGGCAATCCCACAGGCTCGGATCTAGGTCTGCTGACGGCGATTCAGAACATCGGAGGAATCTGTGCTTTGCTCTTCTGTATGTTACAGACCTCGCTAGTGGTGCTGCCCGTATATACTGATACTGCTTTGCCCCGGAACAGCTTCGTACCTTGCCGATTTGCTAGGCCGCCGGATAGGAGTGGCCGTTGGTGTCATCGTGATCTTCGTCGGGACAATCGTTCAGGTTGTACCGACAGTAGATCGGGGTATGTTCATCGCAGGAAGATTCTTGGTCGGTTTTGGGTATGCCTCCTTTAGGCTCCGTGTGAACCCAGACGTACTGACGGGAGCAGGTCAAATATTAGCCAGGGTTCAGCCCCTTTACTAATTACCGAGCTCGCCCATCCTCAGCACCGTGGGACATTGACAACTATGTACAACACCCTATGGTATCTAGGCAGCATATTAGCCGCTTGGACGGTCTTCGGCACAATTAAATACACTTCAGATGCCTCTTGGAGAATCCCCGTGGCGATGCAGGCTGCCATGCCTGCAATCCAATTTCTGGGCGTTTGGCTCTTGCCAGATAGCCCACGTTGGTTATGCGCAAAAGGCCGGAATGAAGAGGCATTCGACATCTTGGTCAATGTAAGCTTAATCCAGCAACTCTTATTTCCTCCTTGTCTTTTGCCCCGCCGCAATCGCTAATATAGCCGATAGTATCACGGTAATGGAGACCGCAACGACCCCTTCTGTGAATGGCAGTTTCAGGAAATCAAGGATACAATCAGACTGGAGAAGGAGAATGCCGGCAATAGCTGGGCGCTACTCGTCAAGACGCCTGGAAACCGTAAACGTTTGCTTCTTATTGGTCTGGTTTCCTTCTTCTCTCAGTGCTCAGGGAACGGTCTGGTTTCATATTATATCCATTCAATTCTGACTTCCGTTGGAATTGAGTCTTCGAGTGATCAGGCTATCATCAACGGCGGATTGCAGATATGGTCCTTCCTAGTGGCGATCGGGTTCTCGGCATTCCTTGTGGACGTGTTGGGGCGACGGAAGCTTTTCATGATCGCTGGCGTGGGAATGCTTGTCACCTTTAGTATCTGGACTGGGTAAGGGAATAGGCTCAATCGCTTGAGTAGAGAAGCTGAAAGCTGATTGCTTCCACAGATGCTCTGCTGCTTACGCTCAGAATGAGGATTCTGGAGCTGGGAGTGCCGTGATTGCGATGATCTTCTTATTCTACGGCGTTGCAGGATTTGCGTGGCCGGGTCTCACAATCGCTTACTGCGCTGAGATATTGCCTTTCAATATTCGAGCCAAGGGTCTTGCCGTCAACCTCTCCCTGACCGCGTTGGCCTCCGTCTTCAACCAGTATGTAAATCCAATCGGACTCGAAGATCTACAGTGGCGATTCTACTTCGTATATATCGCTATCCTTGTTGTTGAATGTCTCTGTATTTGGTTTCTCTTCGTGGAAACTAAGGGGCCGACTTTGGAAGAGATTGCAGCCTTATTCGATGGTGAAATGGCAAACTTGTCGAGCTCAGTTGAGACAGGCGTCCAACAGAAGATGGCGGCCGACGACAAAGAGCATTAGTTGTCAAGGGATTATGAATTGAATCGGCGGGGTTACGCAGGTCCTGTTGGACGAAGGATAGATAATGCATCTTCGGCAAATCTGTCTCGCTCCGCAAGATACTCAGTGGTCGGCGGGCGAAGGTTCTTCTCAATGGGCAACGCATGTTGGAGCAGAAATTTCACTATCCACTTGTCAACGACGTAGACCCTGTCTGTAGACCGCATACAAGCTTCTTGAAATGTGAAAAGCCGCGTAATCTAGTATTCATCAGTCTATGGCTCAGTATTCATAAAATAGGCCCGGAAGCAATCTTACCACCATATTTACATCAGGCCAATACTGTTTCAGCTTGAGGAGAACTTGGAAATTAGAATATAGTCGTTTGCGAGTATCGGGTAATTCGTCTGGTTCTCCAAATAACAGGGCGTGTAGCAGAGCTGAGGACGAAATCACCGTCATATGAGCAACAATGAAATAGACGGCTTCGCAACCCGAAACTTCGTTCGAAGAGCTCAAGAGGTCGCTGAAAGCCGCAGCGTGAAACTTGCACCGCGCTGCGAAGAGTGCTTGACTTGGAACCTGAGTGTGAGTGGCGTCGAGGTAATGGAAGTATAGAAGAGTGGAATAATGATGGTATCCCAAATGAAGAGCGACGAATGTCGCTCCCAATCCCATCATGGCATGATGTTCCATGTTTTCCCTCGTGAGCTGGACATCAGAAGGAAGATTCTGGGAAAATTGTTCGAATTCGAGAGCCAGCTTGCGTGTGTATTCCTCCGCTTCAGTGTCGGACAACTTACTGTTGGCTAGCTTACGATGCAATTCTTGTATCTTGCCGAACACCCTCGCCAGAATTACCATATAGCCCCAAAGTCCTGGTGACTGGTCATGCGCCAAAGTGTTTGGTCCCCGTTCTCCTGGGCGTAAGCTCCAGAATTCCAACTCAAACATAGGCAGTGAGTGCTGATTTGTGTCCGGAATTTGACGTGGCATATCCAACCCAGCCGAGGACCACTGGTCTATCATATACAGAGACCAGTAGGTCCTAAGTTTTATTTCCCTCGTAATCCTGTCATCTTCCGGACTCGCTTCTGGTAGGCGAAGAATCTGAGCCATACGAAAGGAGATTCCTGTGGGGAGAGTCATTAGTAAAAAGGAGACAACATACCCCATAAGGGAACACTCACCGAAAAACAGCGACTCCGCTCTTGAGTCCCCTTCTACTCCGCATACATTACCTATGATAGCGGTGGCATGGACATTATCCAGCGTCACCTCGTCAATCGTTATTTTCAAGGCCTTCCTAGCGGACTGGGAGAAATCTTTGGCGCGTGCTTGTGTCGTACGGTCACTTGATAAACGCGCAGCGAACGACAAAATGCCATAAAGAATCGCGTTGGGCAAGGAGCCAGTTCGAACTCGAGACTTCAAAGTTGCTGGGTGGAAAAAGGTATGGGGTTTGTCATGGATGAGCTGCAAGTAGAGGTCGACGAGCTGGTCCCGAATGTCTTTGTTCATGCTCACGGAGCTGCCTAAATCGTGTGCCGCCGGAGCAAGTAGCCTCTGGCGATTCCGGCTCGTGATGGCTAACAGGGAGCAATTTTGGCCTTTCTGGGCACATATTGTGCAGGCTAAGTTGGGCGCAGAACCTGGGGTGCATTTCCGCTTCGCTGCACGACACTGACTGCATGATTTCGCCACCTTCATGGCTACGTCTGGACATCAAGATATGACAAGAATCATCGGAGCGACCTGGTTTTTATGGTGGGGGATAGCCCTTGAAATTTGGACTACATCTCACTACCAGTGGACACTCGAGTTTCAATCGGTTGAAAGCGCAGCAGTGACCGTATATAGCATTACAGCGGGAGCTCTTATGGTAGCGCATCCGTCAAGACCAAATGTTGGTCGGATCGGACCCTCGACAGCTGAGTATGTGCCGATGAAAAGCGTCGAAAGATGGGTTGGGGTTGAATGGTGCTTAACACGTGACCTCACCTAGCAGAAGCTTGGCTACAAGTCGTCGTCATTCAGTGCCCCCTTTCAATACTTCAATTCGCCGTTTATTGCCTTTTTTGTACGTTGTAAATTGTATTTGACGGTTCAGGAGAATACTATTAATAGCATCGTTCGGGCAAAGTGGGGGAGGTGAACTACCATGCAATGCGGAAGAGAAAGTTATATACAATCCAAAATTTGTTATGGCACAACTGAAATCTAGTACAATGCAAGTCCAAGCCCAATGCGAAGAAGAACATGGTTCAAAAGTTTTCGGCCAATGTACCAAAACTCGGCACCTCATCTCCACACTTAAACTCGGGGCTATAAGCCTTAGCTGGCATAAACCCATTCTTCCAGGAGGACTTGTAACTCCACTGTGGCGCGGACTCCGTGTGCCACGTCCAATAGAACCAGCCCATCCCTGTCTCGTATGCACTCATCTGGGCTTCTGCATAAGTCTGTAGGAAGGTCTTGTAGTCGCTTGAGTAATCAGAAGGGTCTGCATTTGCGGAGCGGCAGCTGCAGGGCGCGGAGTCATCGTCAGCTGTCGGGCAATAGACCGTATCGTCGTCGGGGTCGTAGGTGCCTTCCCAGCGTGTGCCTCGGCCGACATTATTGAGGTTTTTCGCGCAGTCGGTGTCGGCTTGGGACCATTCCCCGCAGATTGTGGGACCCCAGCTGTATTATGTATTAGTGGATGGGGGGAAAGAGGAAGGAGGGAAGCATACCCGGCAGACGTGGTGTTGATTTCACCAATCATAGAGTGCCAATCATTGCAGACAAGATTGACCTTCGCGGTGTGGTTGAGAACGATTTGGCCGGTGTTGAAGATGGTGTATTGATGCGTATCGAGGAGGAGGTCTGCGGGACCGTTTTTCAGCATCGACTTCCATTTACTGAGGTTGAGGAAGCCATCGTGGAACGCGACCCAGGCGGCTATGCCATTCTTCTGGACCAATTCAGTGGCCTTGCTGGTCCAGTCAAGGACTTTTTCAATGTCTAGGGAGAGCATGTATGGCTCGTTAGCCAGACCGTAGATGGTAACAACATTTTTATAACGATCTTGTGCGAAAAATTTGGAGACTTTGTCGTGGAAGTCCAACGACCGTTGGGCATTCGAATCGCCTTCGTCTCCATTCAGCCAACCAATGCTGCCTTGTCTTCCACTGTGGTTGAAGCCATTCTGACTTCCGGGAATGCCGTGCGGGTCGAGGTTCACACGAAGGCCATATTTACGGCAGTACTCGATGGCGCGGAGGAGGTAGCGCCAGGAGATCCTTGGGACGTACGGCTCGCCGTCAATAGGGTCGACCGCCCAGTAAGAAAACTGAATCCGAACATGATCAAGTCCAGCATCGCGAATTTCAGCAAAATCCTGTTCAGTAATGAACGTGGCGTAGTGCTGCTCAAGCTTTTCGGCCGCTGAATCGCCAAGCTCTTTGGTTAACGTATACTCGTCGATCACATCATTGGAGTATCCCTCAAACATTGAAGGTGAAATAAACGGCTCTAGAGACAGCCAACCCCCCAAGTTCACTCCACGAATGGGCTGAGATCCGTACGGGAAGGGCTTGTTAAGAGGCGGGACATTGTCGTTGGCTTGGGTAGAGTCGTCCCAGCTGGAGTTTAAGCCCATAATAGAGAGCCCACCGACAGTCTCACTCGTGTACGTTACGTTGAAGTCGGTCGTGTCGTACCATGTCCATGGGTCGAGGACGGTCCCTCGAGCGGATTCCTAAGTTCGTCAGTACCCACTTCGGTCTCAAGAATACCAGATGTAACGTACTGGAATACTATCGCGACTGATTCCATCTAAATTGGACGTAGATGAATCGCCAGAATCCGTCGACGAATCCTCCGAGTCTTTGCCTTTATTGTTTGATACGACAACGGCGACCACAATGATGATTATAAGCAGAATAATGGCAATAGTTCCACCGATCCACCACCATTTCTTTCGCTTCCAAAATGGCAGTGGTGAATCTGGGTCATCACTCTGCCTTTCCCGCCGCTTTTCCGCTGGCGGCCCTCTACCCGCACCGCGGAGCCTTACTTCCATTTCCGGGCTCCTCCCTTCCTCTAAATAGGCACCCGATACAATGCGGCCCTTCGATTGGCCCCGCGGAACGTGGTCAGGGAAAGGCTCAAGTGCACGTGGCTGATCTTCAACAACCGGCCGCTTTCGCCTTCTCTTTTTCTCCGCTTTGGCGTCTTTTTCAGCCTGACGTTTCTGCCGGCGATCCTCCTCTTCGTACTGTTCACTGAGCTTAGCTAATGCATCGGCTTTTAGCAGACCAGCAGTGCTATTCGAGGACTCGGTGCTCTGGTGCTTGGAGGTCGCAGCGCGCCTTTCTCGTTCGCGTTCTCGTTTCTGACGGCGATACCTCCGGGCTGCTTCTTCCGAGTCCTCGCCTTCCAAATCTCGATCCCGCTCTACACCCCTTGTTCGTGACCACCGATCCCCATGGGCCCGTGGTGTCGGACTGGCTTCGTCATCCTCGGTTCTCCGTCGTCGGTGGCCACGTTCCCGATTGTCCCGTTCCCGTTTGCGAGGAGATGTGGCAGGAGAGGCTCTCGTCCGATGCCGCTCCCTTCGTCGCTCTGTGTCCGAACGGTGTTTCCGCGGATCCTCCGCAGTGCGGTCGTAAGTGTTCAGGTCATCCCGGCGATCACTTTCGTAATCGTCATAAGAGTCGTAGGTTCGTGAATCGGCTCTAGCCCGGCGGTATCCGTCTCCTCTGTAGCGCTTGTCGCGTGGGCTATCATCGAAGTCCCTGTCATCGTACTCGTCTTCCCGATACCTTCGACGAGACTGGATTTGGGGTTTGTCCCGTTCACGGTCGCCGTCGCGACCATATCGGTCCCGACTGCGGGAGTTGCTGGGCATGCAACTTTATTATCTGGGAATGCGCGTCTGGGAATGCGCGTCTGGGAATGCGCGGACTCTTGTGGTCGATCCGACAGCCGGAATGCAATTGCTGCCCCGCGCAAATCTACCGGAGTCGTCAAGGGACATTGGGGTTGAGGACAGACCTCAAGGGCTGAAGACTGGGGCAACGAAGTTGCTCAAGCTGAGTGTTGCCAAGTCGACAAGAGCAGCCAAGGCGCTGAAGACTGTTGTTTTCTTGGATGGAGCGGTTGCCTGGACGGACATGATTGTTGCTGGGTTTCCCGATCAGGATAGCGTGTCACGTGTTAATGGTCACCAGCCCTCTTCAGCCTCGGAGGACCGTAGCCTCTTGGGGCTGGCGCCTCGACGCTGACGTGGTGAGGGACACCAAGAAAAAGAGCTGAAAGTTGCTGGGCGGCAGGCGCTCACTTGTCCGCTTGGAGGACGGAGATACGCAGGAAGACCAATGACTGTTGAGACATATATCTTCCAAACTTCTCACATCATTCGCGGCTGCCTGCCTCTTCCAACACAAAGACCACCACCTTCTAAAGCTTGAAACCCCCAGGAATCTACGAGACCTGGGACTTCAATTTTCTTAACCATGGCCGGCCCAGCAGCGATGAAAGCCTATCTTTACAACACTACCACGCCAGGCGGCGTCGTCTCAAACCTCACATTCAATCCCTCCGCCCGCGCTCCCCCTCCTCCTTCATCTCCTTCCCAGATATTGATCAAAGTACTTTCCACATCTCTAAACCCAGCTGATTACAAAGTTCCCGAGCAGTCCACGATCTTCGGAAGGGTTCTTATCTGCCAAACTCCCGCATCTCCTGGAATCGACTTTACCGGACGCATTGTTGCAACGCATCCTGCTCACAAGGGTGAATTCAGCAATGGCCAGCTTGTTTTCGGCTGTTTGGCAAGACCGAGGACGTTCGGGACGACGGCAGAATATGTCCTCTGCGATGAGAATGACCTTGCGATCTTGCCGGAGGGCGTCAGTATCGATGACGCTGCATGTATCGGCATCGCCATCAGGACGGCATGGCAGTCTCTGAAGTACTGCGTGAAACCTTCTCCTTCTGTTGGAACTGGAGAAAACCAGAAGGTGTTCATCAATGGAGGTTCAGGTGGATGTGGTGTCTTCGCGATCCAAATGGCGAAGATGCTGGGGTTTCATGTTACGGTTACTTGCTCCTCGCGGAATGAAGAGCTTGTTAGAGGGTTGGGAGCCGACGAAGTCATTGACTATACAGTTGCTGATGTGTTGGAGACCCTCAAGGCCAAAGGACAGGTATTTGATTATGTCTTGGATCACATTGGGACGCCGGACAATATTTATTCAGAGTGCCATCAGTTCTTGAAGGAGAGTGGTGCTTTTGTGCAGGTTGGAGCTGGGTCTATGATGACGGTTGTGTGGAGGACCATCACACCCAGATTCCTCGGTGGTGGGAGGAGGAGGTTCGTACCACTGATGCTAAAGAATTCGAAGGAGGATCTAGCGACTGCCGCGCAATTTCTGAAAGACAAAAAGATCAAGGTGGTTGTTGATGAAGTGTTCGAATTTGGCGATGTGGTGAAAGCATACCAGAAACTGTGTTCGGGTAGGGCGAGGGGAAAGATTATTGTCCATGTTGCTGAGGATTGATCTCTTTGGACTGCAGGGGAACTACGGTAATACATGGATTGTGTTTTACGGATTCTGAACTCTGACGGACCGCGCAGTTGATACAACCAAGAGGCATGATTGTGATGGATGGAGATGGAGACTGGGCCGTTCGAGAGCTCGATCATGGGATCACCGTGGAATACCAGATTTCTACAATTGCCTGGACTTAGGTATAATCAAACATTCACGATTGTCCAAGGGGCCATATCACCTTCCAAGTAGTTCATGGAGAGCGAGGCAGGTTGAGTGTTTCAGAGCCGGCATCAGGCATCTTGCAAGAGGTGTTGCTGCAATTATTGTGCTGCTGGCCGAAGCTTAAGGCGCAGTCAAACTGGCAATTTGGAGGCGCAGAGTCAGCTTGGCAAATTCAGGGTCTCAAGCAGACAAAAGGATCGTGGTTCAAAAGACTCATCTTATTCGTGGCTTACTCGCGCATCCTGTTCTCCAACGAACCAATCTCATTCACACTTCAGGAACATGATGGAACAACACGAAGCAGAGCCGAGAGCTGAAGCAATACGAGAATTCAGGGTCTCGTGGCCAGTGCGCCGTGTCTCGATGGTCTCAACAACCCATCTTCTGCTCAAATACTCCGTGATCGTGCCCTGCGCATCGAACCTTTTGGACCCCTCCGCGAGTCATTCTTCCGTTGTGTCTTGGGAGGTCTTCGGTCGCGACGGGCTTGGACGCGGCTCAGCGAAAACAGCCTTGGATGACATCACATGCTGCTCCTCCCAATCGCGTTCCTCTTCGTTCATTGACCGATTTGCAGCGATATTCATAAATAGCGATGCTGGTCTGGTTATCCCTCGTTCTTCTCCATGACGGAATCTCGTGGCAATCATCTTCAATCAGTCTTGATCCCTGCTGCTCTTACGTTCGCTTATGATCGTCTCCATCATTTCCCTGGCAATCCGAAGAAACCATTCCCTCGCTTATGTCCTCCCTTGAATCCTCGACTGTCCCTCTGCAGAGTGATGATCTAACCACCTGGGCACACAATACGCATGATGGCATTGAGCAGTTTTTCAGCGGGGATGGCCCTCACTCCCACCGTCGTTTCGACCTTGTTCTCTCATGTACGTTTCTCAGCTTGCGCTCCAGCGCATCTCCTGACCAGAGCCGCAGTATCTAAATCGGAAAGCCCTTCACAATAAGCCCAACGTTCACCTCTCCTACGACGAAGGGATCTCAGTCATCCGTGAATTTATCAATTTTAGCTCCAAGCGACCAATCGAGTTTATCCAGGAATTCACCGGACAACGTGTTCCCGCCCCGCACTGGATAAAGGTTACTCGCTTGTCTATCCCGGAGGAATACTTGTCGTCGGCTGCAGATGCCCTTGTCAAGCAACTGGGTCCTGAGGGGATTGCGCGTGTGGGTGGAGAGCAGTGGTGGAAATGGCGTGGCCCTGCTGGAGATACCGAACTGAGAGGGGAATGGATTGAGATGAAAAGTGATTACAATGAAAGGAAACGAATCGGCAGGAATCATCCCAGTCAGAAACGCATCATGCTGTATATTCATGGTGGGGCATATTATTTTGGGAGCGTGGAAACCCATCGATACCAGCTTCAGCGGCATGCGAGAAAGTTGAAAGGGAGAGTTTTTGCACGGTTGGTCTTTGTGATCTCTGACTTTGGGAATGTGACTCGCTAACATACCGTAGTGAGTCTGATTACTTCGAATTACCATGCTCTTTGGTGAAGGCTAATGCAGCGAAGCTGAATACCGCTTATCTCCGCAATTTCCATTCCCCTGTGGGCTGCAGGATTCGTTAGCAGCGTATATCTACCTCTTGAAGGACCACTCTCCCAATGAGATCATCTTCGCAGGAGACTCGGCCGGAGGGGGAATGATTCTCTCGTGAGTTCGTAGCCGCCGTCGCTATATTTACTCGACTAATGTTCTCAGTATGCTTGTCATCTGTCGTGACCAAGGATTACCGTTACCGGCTGGTGCGATACTGATATCCCCTTGGGTTGACCTAACGCACTCGTTACCGAGCATCGCAAAGGACAATCCTGGAGACTATATCCCCTCGCATGGCTTCCTGCATAAGCCGTCCGTGGCATGGCCCCCACCGAATGAGGACGAGATTAAGGAAATCAAGAGGTCGCTGACCAAGAATTTCACCACTACGGGGCCAAACAAAGATAAAACCGAAGGGAAGTCAAAAAATACGCTCGATGTAGACTCCACCGACCCGGCCTTGGGATCTAGACGACCGCCTCCGTCTTTCATAGTGGACGGGAAAACTATTCAGGTCAAGGACCAGATCCACATGTACACCACAAACGACCTTCTTTTCCATCCTCTTGTTTCTCCAATTTTCCAACCCTCTCTTGGAGGCCTGCCGCCCCTTCAGATAATCTCCGGCGGTGGTGAAATGCTTCGGGATGAGCAGTTTTACGTTGCCCATAAGGCTGCTAATCCGGGTGCATACCCGCCGAGTGATACCTTCCTTGAAGAGTTCGATCCGGAACGCAAGACGCTGGATAAGTATCCCGGGACTTATGTTCAGCTACAGGTTTGGGACGACCTATGCCATGTTGCCCCAATTCTAAGCTTCACGCGACCCGCAAAGTACATATTCCGATCCATAGCTCAATTCGGAGCTTGGGCGTTGGCGCGCGCTCAGGACTCAAACATCGATATTCTCAATGATGACGAAGTTTCTCCAATTTCGTCCAGTGACTCTGACGATCCTCAGGAACCCGTCAATGATGATAACGGTAAAGAAGCGCAGGATCATCCGGCTCCCACTGTCGGAAGGGCCGGTGATCCGCTCCCAGCCTTCAAAGACCGCATGATACGTCAGGGGGTAAACAAGAGAGGCCACATATATCCTCTTGATCCTCCACATTCATGCCCAGTACTTCAGATACCACCATCATCTGTCGGTGCAATCAACCCGGCCGTCTTGATGAACTGGATGTTAGCGAAAGAGGCATGGGATCATAAGTTCGCGAAAGAAAAAGCCCATGTACACCAACAACGGGTTCAAGGACTGGCGTTCGGGTTTCAGAGCTTCGATGGCGATATCCCGCCGCCGAGCTCCCTGGCCGCAAGGAGATTCGCTCCCGGCGCGCTCCCACCGAAGGGCATTCGGACGAGCCACCTGATGTCGATGTGGAGCAAACTCGCGAGCAAGCACGACAGAAAATCTCTCAAAAGAGAGCACAAAATGGAGAGTCACTCCCAGCGAACCAGTGTTGATGCTGGGCGAGCCGGAGCCTCAATCAAGGAGGGAGAAGAAAACCAAGAGAAAAAGACATCCTTGCCGGTAGAAGAGCAGAGCAGCATGACAACTTCCACCAACAAGTTGCCTGCAAGCGAGAAAGGCTTAGAAACGACTGCCTACTTACCACGGATATCCCACGACAAAACCTTCGCTCCACTTATCGTCCTCCCAAACTACGAAGGAAAACCTAATGATGAGTACGAAAACGCAAGCACGAGAGCTCTCTTCCACGTTCCGGGAACCATCCCACCAGTGGGAGACTCGCGAAGCACGCAGCGTCCAACTTCGCGTACTGGCTCAGCCACAATCCGCAGCGGCTTCACGTCAGAGCCACCGGACGACGCTAGCACCGTCGGAGACGAAAAGTCCCTTGCTGTCACAGGCACTGGCGTCGATGCTGCGAGCACCAGAGCTGTTCTTCATGCGGCAGGCGTGATTGGCGTCGTGAATGACGAGAATTCGATCCGTCACTCTGTCGATAGCCTCCATACGAATGGGTTGAACCATGACGTGCAGCAGTAATAAATATACACTCAGTCACAGTAAAGACGCGGCAGTGGCTGAAACCACTCTTTTCTGCTTTTCAATATTTACAACACCTCATCTTTTGCATATTACTGATACCTACCATCTGTAGAGTTGTGTGTTTTCTATCTGCATGCGACTGTTGGATCTTGATGCCTTTGAGATTTCATTCGCATTTGCCCATATATACCCAAGGGGATCTAGAGCACTCGCATATAATGTCTGAATAAGTCCACCAATGTATATCTTACTCCTATCTGGGGACACCCAGCTATGATACAGAGTTTTCTCTAGTACAAATACACCGAGGGCAAGCGATTCTACCACTCAATCCCAACCTTCTTCGCTACCTTCTCCGCAATACCCACAAATGCCTCTTTCCGTGCACTCTTCCCATCTCGTTCCTCCGCAACAACAGTCGGCACCCCGCGATCCGCATCCTCGCAAACCCTCGCATCGAGCGGAATATCGCCCAAAAGCTCAATACCGTGCCGCTTGCACTCAGCCAAAACACCCCAATCTCCTTCTCTTTCCCCACCTTTGCCATCCCCGTTCCCATTCCCATGATCGTGCTGATGCAGGCCGTGCGAAAAAATCTTCGTCTGATGCCCACACTCGGGACACGCGAAGAATGCCATATTCCGCACCATCCCAAGAACGGGGACATCCATGCGCTGGAACATACCGAACCCCCTAACTGCGTCCCGGAGCGCAATATCCTGCGGTGTTGTTACGATGACCGCGCCGTCCAGGACGATCTCCTGGTTGATTGTTAATTGGACGTCGCCTGTACCGGGCGGGAGGTCGAGGAAGAGCACGTCGAGGGGACCCCATGAGACGGAGTGGAGGAGTTGATGCATTGCTTTTGTTACCATCAGGCCGCGCCAGGAGATCGGGGTCGTGTCCATGGGTAACCGGCCTGATTCGTGTGGTGTGGTGGATGGGGATGAAGGGGAGGGTTCCGGTTGCGGAAGGAGATATCCCATTGACATGGATTTGAGGCCGTAATTCGTAAGGGGGATAAGGCAGTTATCTATATTGAGGGTATGTAGCATTAGAGAGGGCATGTGTCTGGAACCCCGGGGAAATGATGGATATGGTTTACGTACTATCGTCTAGGCGCGGCTCGCCGGATAGATTAAGTAGGGTCGGGATTGAGGGGCCGAAGATATCGGTGTCTAGGATCCCGGTGCGGATGCCACGGCGTGCAAAGGAGAGCGCGAGGTTGACTGTGTCTTGGTTAGAGCTGTCTCGGGGTTTTGCCTGGCGAGACAGATCTCAACAGCTGCGCCAGTCCGTGACCGTTTCGCCCGGGCCATCACGAGCCCACATACCTGCAATTGTAGACTTCCCTACACCTCCCTTCGCTGATGAGACAGCAATGACCTTCTTCACGTCGCGAATCTTGCGCTTTTCGGGGAGTCCCCGGCGACGGGGAAATGAAGGCGGGGTGCCGGAGCGTGGGAGGCCCTGCATTAGATTAGCCCACAGCTCTCAGGCTGAGGTCGCGTTGGCAGCCACAAACCAGCGGATTATCATGCTGAAGACTCCGAAAGGTCGAAAAAAGTCTCCTTTTTGAGGCCATGGCGCGCTCCAGGGTGAGTTGGCTGAACAGCGAAAGTTGATGTCAGCCTTGATGCCGAATCCCATATACTGCCGGGGATAAATTCTCACCGCCGGCGGAAAGCCCCATCTTATGCTTTCCGGCCGCCCTCAATGGCCAGGCCACTCTCACCGCTTCCTGATTCTCGAGAATATTATCGCGGCAGAAAAATAATTTCTCGGAATAAAAGTTCACCTCGACGCAACACTTGGGAGAGCTCAGAGATTATGGCGCCAAAGTCGTTAGCGGAACAGATTGCAGATTTGGAGGATCTTGCTCCGAGAGGTATTTTTCGAACCCTGTTATTTTCATGAGTCTAAGATTGGGTGACTAACCGCGATCAGATTTTGACCCGGAGGATATTGAGCGTGGAGGGCAGTCTAGCGAAGACGAGGCGCCGGTGAAAGACGCCAGTGCCGGGAGAGAGCACTATCAGGCTGTTGGGTTAGTACCTGATCTTTGGTTCTTATTGTTTGGCAGTGGTGCTAATTGGTATAGGAAAGGGAAACTTCGCAAGGAGGATCCGATCACCTTAGGGAAACAGTATGCCGGTTCGCGGGTTAGCAGAAACGCACTTGAAGCCGAAAGCGACGATGATCCGTTTGCGGCGCGGCCGACCGATGAGGGAAGTGAGGATGAAGATGACGATTTAAGTGATGATCTTGAGGAAGAGGAGCTGGAAGAGGACCTCTCGGAAGAAAGTGAAGACGAAACTCTGCGGAAATCAAAGGTCGCTCGTGGAAATAGACAGATCGAGGCCGATTTGGATGGGATGGACACAGACGGAACCGAAGATAGTGAGGAAGATCTGGACGGTTTCGATGAGGATGAAATTTCTGACGAAGACGTGGACGAAGATGAAGACGATGAGGAAAGCGATGTTGAAGATGAGGATGAAGAGGAGAAACCTGCAAAACGCCAAGTGAAATCCGGCGCAATATCAGATGATCGCGAACAACTACGGCAATTGATGGCCACCGATCAAAAAACAATCGCTGCTACTCTTTCCCAAGCAGCTAAAGCCGATGCAGCCAAAGGGAAAGCTGTAAAGCAGCAGCGCGCCACTTTTGATGCCCTCCTGAACGCCCGCATCAAGCTCCAAAAGGGCATCACCGCAGTCAACCAACTCTCCTTCGCCGCACAAAACCAGTCCGATGACATCGACGGCGAGGCCTTCAAATCCGCCGAGTCAGCGGCTCTCACACTCTGGTCTACCCTCGAGGGCCTCCGCCTCACACTCGCTGATGCGCAAACGCAGGACGAATCCAAGAAGCGCAAACGTCCACCCCCTCCGTCGCCCACCACGCCCACATCATCCCTCTGGAAACGCATGGTAGAGCTGGAATCCGACTCCGTCACGCACCGCCGCGCAATCCTGGACAAATGGTCCCTCAAAGTCCGTGGCTCCAACGCTACCACGCTTGCCAACTCCAAAGCAAAACTGCTCGGCTCTACCGGCGCTCAACAAACCATCACCGCCGTGCTAGATGCCCACATCGCATCCGAAATGGCCGATATCCGCGCCGCTAAACGCCGTCGCAACGATGCGACCTCGAAAGGCACGCCCGCCGACCATGAGCCAGAGCCTATGTATGACGACTCCGTCTTCTACCAATCCCTCCTCCGCGATCTCGTTGAGCAGCGCATGTCCTCCTCCGACGCTATCACCAACGGCCTTGACACGCTCCATATTTTGCCCTCCCGCAATGTCCACCCCGTAACGGGGATGCGCAAGGATAAGGTGAAGAAGCAAGTCGATACCCGAGCCTCTAAGGGGCGGAAGATGCGGTTCGACGTGCATGAAAAGTTGCAGAACTTTATGGCGCCTGAAGAGCGCGGGACGTGGACGGCCCATGCGCGGGACGAATTCTTTGCGTCTTTGCTTGGGAAGACGGCGAGTGGGATGCTTGGGGAGGATGATGAAGGTGATGGAGATGAGGGGGGTGATGTGGAGAGCGATGAGGATCTTGAAGAGGGTGGGTTGAGGCTGTTCAGGAGCTGAGCCCATTGATAGCCCCCTGTATCTGTGGATATATAGATCGGGTTTGAAAATTCGTATCCTGGCGGGACAATTACCCAATGTCGCGATGTACATTCTGTCAGTAGCGGGTGCCTGAATTATAAAGAGCTGTCCTGTCATTCAATCATAATTCATAACTCGTGAAGCTGTAGGACGGACAAAGAATTTAGGGTTTCGGCCGAAGTGCTCAGCAAACCAGCCTCTTACTCCAATAGTAGCAAGAGAGATGGTGACATATTGCATAAAAGCCATCCACGGCCCTGTTTCCTACACACGCGCACCTTGTCTCTTTGTGGCCCCCGCCCTCGCATCGCCCAAACCGTAGACCAACCTTCCGCACAGCTCAACCCCTCCTGGAAGCCTTCTCTCCCCCCTCATTCCCCATAGGCGATGACCAGTTGTACCCCGGCAAAACTGGACCCCTTGACGCCTGCCAGCTGAAATCTGTTCTCCGCGGAAGTCCCATCATCCGTTCCCGGACGGCCCGTTGTAGCGTGGCGTTCCTATCGAGTTCTTCCTGCGGGGATAGAAAGCGTGGATATCCGTTGGCGTCTACGACGACGGCGCCGCTGACGGAGTCGTAGTCTGGTAGGGAGGGATGGGAGCTCCTAGGCGACGGGCGTGATTGTGTTTGGTTGAGCATCGTGGTCGTCGTGCTTGTTGATGCTCTGATGTTTGCGGTATCGGATTGAGAAGGAAGCGGAGATGAGGAGGTGAGATATTCTGTTGGATGATCGACGTCTTCCCAGAAGAATTGCGTTTGTGCTTCCGAGTTTGAAGTGAGAAGGTGGGAAGAGAAAGAGCCAGGTGCTGCGTCAGGTGGTGCCTGAGTGATATTTGTGGTCCGATTGGCGCCGGTGTCGATGGAAGTGTGTACTTTGCGTCTGAGATACGTGCGTAATGTATGATGCCCGTCCTTTTTCTTTGATGGCGGTTGAGCAGGTGAAATGAGTTTATGGAAGAGGGGCATGGTGTGGCACTGTCCTTGTTGATGACTGGGCTCGAGATTGTTGAGATCGGGCAGACATCCCATCAATAATAATATATGGCAGTGAAGCTTGCAGCTGTTGGGAGATTCAGGTAGTAAAAGCTGCCGCAGAATACTTCGAGAAGAACAGCCCGCGCCCTGCCTGCTGATGTGAATCGAGGCCAGTTGAACCAGATGATTTCAGCCCAATCTCGCTTTGAACCGGGAAATCAATGCTTGTGGGACATGAAATACATGCTCCTCGCTATGATCGTATCAGAATTAAACCGGAAATGTGGTTGAAGGCCGTGCATGCAGCAAGAGGACATCCTTGTCTGTGATAGGTGGGTTATCCTCCGCTGTTCTCAGTGCTGCATGAGGATGCCATGAGCAGGATTTCACCGCTCGATTCCATGAGCCAGCCTTAGAAATCGGAACGCGGCAGATGCATTCATCATTTTTCTGCAGTGCTACGATTCCGGCGTAGTTGCCAAAGGATATTGACCACGGAGGATGCAAAAAGAAGAGACCTGACACAAAGCAAGTTGGCAAATGAAACTATTCCCAAACAAGACCCCGCCCCAGTTGCACCAAGTATAAATGCGAGTATGGGGACATCCGAGACTTATGGAACTGTTACAAGACAAAGGTACCCTCATCTATTCAGCATCATGGCTCAATCTATCTCTCAGATAGACCCATCCCCGGGCGATCTCGAAGGGAGTCCAGACAAGCTGCCAGACTCGACCTCACCAAGTCTCCATCTTAGCCATCCAACCAACGATGAAACACTTCAAATTTGGAACATAACATCCAACGACTGGAGAGATGCGCTGACTGTCCCACAGTATCTAGAGGAATACGCATACTTGCTCACCGCCCCCCTCGCACGCAACAATGGCATAACACAATGGGTCCTCGTGGACGAAAACCAGCCGATCGACAGGCGTAAGGTTCTCGCCTCCTGTGAGACATTCTTTAAAAGAGCATTGACCACCGACCCGGATGGAGTGTGTCGGCAGGTAATTGCACATGGGGTAGCGAGTGTATATTGCGAACCTGGACTGCGGAAGCGAGGCTACGCCTCACGCCTGCTGAATGAGCTCGCCAAAACTTTGCCGAGCTGGCAAACCGATGATGGGATAAGATGCGTTGCCAGCGTGCTCTACTCCGACATCGATCCTAGATTCTACCAGCGCCTTGGCTGGAATCCATTCCCTAGTTACCATCTAGAGTTTGATTCTGACGAGGTAGCTCATGATGCCACGCCGCTTTCCGCTCCCCATTTGGCTGCACTTTGTGAGGCAGATGAGGCAATACTACGCTCGTCAATGTCAAAGTCAAGTGACGGGAAGCCTCAGTTCGCGATTGTACCTGACCACGATCATATTGTCTGGCACCACAGCAAGGAGGAATTTGGCGCTCAGAAGCTCTTTGGCAAGACGCCTTTAGTCAAGGGTGCAATTGCTGGCCCGTCTGGCAATCGAGTATGGGCGATCTGGGCGCATCGTTTCTACCGTCATCCCGACAGCAATTCTTCCGTGAACACATTGTACATTCTCCGGTTTGTTACCGAAGGCGAAACACCCGCTGTTGAACACGTCCGCGCCGTCCTTCAGGCAGCGCGAGCGGAAGCAGCACAATGGCGTCTCGGCACGGTTAAACTATGGAGCCCGTCAAAGGAATTGGAGAGGTTAATTGAGTCGGGAGGTATTACTTTCCAGCGTCGGACCCGAATACAAGAGAGCATACCCTGCTTACAGTGGTACGGCGAGGGTAACGTGCTGCCGGGTACGCTGAACTGGGTTCTAAACGAGAAGTATGCTTGGTGTTGATATCCGTATCGAGCGTCGAAAGGTTTGCAACGTTTAGTGGCGCTGTACACGTGGTTCGGAGTAGAGGTCGGAAGGCCTCAGTCTTGATGAGAATGGCCAGTATGTGTAGTGCCTGTCATGGTCGACAGGTACTCAAACTCTTCCATGAAACATGGATGGCTGGGTCAAGACCTGGAGAAGCTGCCTGTTGGGGGGGGCACAAGCCTGGGCTAGATGCAATAGCTAAATTACGTCCGGGGAGCTCTCAAGTGCATCGGTTCAAGATATATTGTACGAGCAGTTGATCTTTTCTAAGAAGCAATTATTATCTGGAGTATCGAAGCAAACAGCTGAGAGATGGACTAGGCGTATGAGGCTTGGAGTGGAAGGTCGTTACCAATTTGTAGATGACGAGGAACACGTGACAAACGCAGCTGGGCGATTCCGACACCCTCATTGGCTCATTTTCGGAGCCATGGCGGGACTGCCTCCGACCTCGGCGGGGCAGAAAGTCGAAACTTGAGTCACAAAACTTCCCCTCCATTGACAATCTGGAAGTGTGAGAACTTTCTGCATAACCAATTGAGGAATCATGGCGACTGATTCGCAAAAGTACCTCTCGACTCGAGGGGGTGATCACGGCGTGCGCATCTCACAACCCGTGCTCAAGTAACAATTGGCTAATTCTTCACAGCTTTCCTTCGAGACGGTGGTGCTGAAGGGACTCGCTGCTGATGGTGGACTTTTTCTGCCTCATGAGGTCCCAATTGCAAACGAATGGGTACGCACTGGCTTATGCGCAATGCGACACCGTTTTGACTTGGAGCATCGGAGCTAACGAACCGCAGCAAAGTTGGAAAGACCTCTCCTACGCAGACCTCGCCCTCAAGATCCTTAGCCTCTACATATCCACCGACGAGATCCCCACCGACGCACTGAAAGCCATTATCGACCGGAGCTACTCAACATTTCGTGCGGAGGATATCACACCAGTGGTTCACCACCAGGACAACCTGTACCTGCTCGAGCTATTCCACGGCCCGAGCTATTCGTTCAAAGATTGTGAGACATGCCTGGGGGGAGGGCGTGGAATCAAGCTCATAGAGCTAACCGCTTAGGCGCCTTGCAATTCCTGGGGAATCTCTTCGAGTACTTCCTCGTGCGAAGGAACCAAGGAAAACAAGGGAAAGGTGGGTGGACAGGACCCTGCATCCGTAAGGAAACTAAACTAAAGCAATCACCGGTCAGAGAGACATCATTTGACTGTTGTCGGTGCGACGAGCGGTGATGTAAGTTCCTGTTGAGCTAGTGGTCTGGCGGAGGCATTAACCCGTATACAGACTGGTTCCGCGGCAATTCACGGCCTCCGAGGCAAGAAGGATGTAACAGTCACTATTTTACATCCAAAGGGCCGTATCAGTCCTATTCAGGAGGTTCAGATGACTACCTGTACGGAAAAGAATGTCCATAACTTAGCCGTTACGGGAACCTTCGACGACTGTCAGGTCAGTGCCAAGTACAAACATCGTCAAAATGCAGACTAATAGCCGAGTAGGACATTGTGAAGGCTCTTTTTGGAGACCCCGATACAAACGAGACCTTGAAACTGGGCGCTGTAAACTCGATTAACTTCGCGAGAATCCTCGCGCAGATCGTGTTCTACTTTTATTCATATTTCAAAGTTGCGAAACAGTCGCCGTCCTTCCAAGTCGGAGACAAGGTGCGATTTGTGACACCTACCGGAAACTTTGGGAATATCCTTGCCGGTTTCTTCGCAACGAAGATGGGCCTTCCTGCTGACAAGCTGGTTGGTGCGTTTGTCCTATCCACCCTTAATCCAATATTTTGTTTCCCTCACTAATTAAAAGTCCCTCCTAGTGGCCACAAACGAGTAAGTCTTTGAGTTCCGCGAGGAGATGGTAGACGGTTTTTGAACATGACTGATTCTCGGAAGAAATGATATCCTACATAGGTTCTGGACAACTGGCCGCTACGAGAAGAACCCTGTTCAAGATGGTGGCAAATCGGATGCATGCAAGGAGACACTTAGCCCAGCAATGGATATCTTAGTCTCGAGCAATTTTGAGAGGCTATTGTGGTTCCTAGCAAAAGGTATACGCTCGGTCACGCCTGCCCTTCATCTAGTGCTAACTCCTTCTAGAACACGCCACAGCCAACGGACAGGATAGCCAGTCCAGTAAAAAGCAGGCCAGCCAGGATATCGTGACCTGGTACCAAGCGCTCAAATCAACGGGTGGCTTCGGGCCCATCCACCAAAGCATGCTGGAAAACGGCCGACTAACGTTCGAGAGCGATCGCGTAAGCGACCCAGAAACTCTCGCGACCATCAAGTCATACTATCAGCAGTCCAAGTATATCCTCGACCCGCACTCCGCAGTGGGCGTTACCGCGGCGAAACGATCCATTGCGCGGGCCGGCGAACAGACACATCACATCTCGCTGTGCACTGCGCACCCTGCGAAGTTCTCGGATGCTGTTACGTCGGCTTTGGAGGGCGAGGCCGGCTTCAACTTCGAGGAGCAGGTACTCCCCGAAGAGCTGAAGGCTCTCTTGCAAAAGCAAACCCGCGTGACGACGGTGGAGAACTCCTGGGAGGCTGTGAGGGAGATTCTTAAGAGCCAGGCTGAGGAGGACGCGAAGGCCGAAGGAGCTTGAGGTCCTCTAAGTCTCTCCTAGATGCTCTTGGCTCTTAGGCTGTGCTTGACATAGATATCACGCTTGCTCATAAAAGTCATCTTGTATGTATATGCATACCGAATTCTGCCTTGAATGGGATTAAAGGTACGCCTCCCGTCTTTCTCAAGCCGAGATAGTTATCCCTGCTCCAACTAGGAGTACAGCCACTGGTAACAGGCATTGCTCATCTCTTCATGCAAAGACTCATTCAGATTGAAGTCTACTAGTATCAATGAGGACCGTACCCTTAGCAAATGGCAACTAAAGACCAAAGACAATACGTCCTTCATGCACTTCGAAAATACATTCTAGAACACACCACGGGCACATTCTCCCCTGCACTCTCTCGACAACATCCAAAGTAAACTGTCATACCCCCTCCTTTCCACACACCGAAAAGGACAAGCCACATCCCACCAGCAGCAACCATAACTAAGGCGACCCCGCCGGCCCGTTCTCAGGCGAACTCGGCTCAGGCCCCCGGGGCCCCTCCGCACCCGCATCTGCATCCGCCTCATACGTATTAGCGGCACAGCTAATCGCAAAGCCCGCCTGTTTTTGTTTTTTTTCTCCCCAAAGTTCAGTGAGTGTTTACTTTGGTTCGAGGTTTACGGTGGGTTCGTTTAGTTCGCGACACGGAAAAGGATGGACTAGGTAGGGCCGGGACATACAGTTCTTCCCCATGGAAATGGGCTCGCCCGGTTCGTCTGGGCGTATGTTGATGGACCCCCAGTCACCGCTTTGTGGTGCTGGGGCGCACACCGTGGTAGCGCAGAGGAGGGTCAGGGTTCAGGGGACGAGCAGGGGGATTGCGGAGAGCATCGTTGATGTATGTTGTAGTAGAGACTACAGAGTTGAGAGTTGAGAGAGTAGTGAGATTTTGACCTATAACTCTATATGAATAGAGCCAGATAGATGTGCAAGGGTTTATATAGATTTCCTGTGTACTTCCAGATCGGGTAAGATGATTCAGCCCTAAGTAGACGGTCCACGGCTGCCTGAGCAGCCTTGGTTGGTATCGAGATTGATTGATAATGCGGCCGTGTCAGTTTCATCTGCTGATATATAGGTTACAAAGATATATGCCAAGGATATGTCAATTATTATTAAGAATTTACTATGCACGAGCTGAGCTAGAGCGCGATTCTACCAAATCTTGCAAGTCGGATGGGCATGTGGTGCAGTGGAAAGTTACCCAAAAAGGATCGAGGGCAAAAAATAAAGGACATATTTTGTACAGTACGCTTCAATTATTGAGATATTTTATGAGGTTGGAGAATGATTGCTCTTGTGTGAGTTTAAACAATGTCTACAATGTCCATCAGTCGTATACAAAGTACGTCTGTCTTGGGTACCTTGACCCAGACTTTCTACGACGCCCATAGATTTCCACCATCGTTCTACAGTAGACGTGGCTAAATGATAGGCTTTAAGCGTTCCCTAGTTATTCACTAGTCCAAACATAAAGCACAAGCACAGCCTCTCGCTACTCAAGATCGCATGAATATCCTCACCCCAAGCCAACATTCAACGACTTGCCCACACCCAATAAGGTTTCTCCACATCCATAACCTAAACAACGCTGAGAAGATTGCCATGGGGCCCGATGCTAGGGTAATCCTTGATTGTAATGTCGACGAGAAGTACGGATATTGGGATTGGGATATGGACAGTCCACCAGAGTCCGCCGTGCAGGGAAAGAATACGGGGCGTATCCAGGGTCTCATGTCTGATGCTCAGCAAATCGAGAGCAAAGCGAGAGACAGGAAAGAGGTCGATATAGCATTTCTCGGAAATAAATCGTATTAATTCATCCTTCGAGGATTAGCTTTCCAAGTAGAGACATAAATTCAACTGTGTTGATAATCTCGAGAAGAAACCGCGCTACTCAATTTTAATCCGCTGCTCACTGTACAGATCCATGCCCAGGAAATTCAACAATGCGTGCGCTTCAATGTTTTTCTCATTGAGGCGTCGTTCGTCAAGGCCTCGTAGGCCCCATATCTCCTCTCGCGCTCGTAGATGGCGCTCAAACTCGGCGATGCTCCAAAGACAATCTGGTTCAAGCTGCGGTCTTCCCTGCGTCTCTTGGCGGAGGTTCGGACCGCACGCAGCGAGAAAATTCCTATAGTTTGCAGACCACTTCGGTGACAGTCGAGCGCCTGGGAATGTCTCCCAGTCGTCGCCAAGTGCGGCTGAACTGTATTCGAAAACCTTCAGCAGCTGTTCCGTGACTTGGGCCCATTGCTGAATCTCTGAACAGTGAGACCGTAGTTGATCTACCATTGGGGACCATTGCAGTTCAAGTCCGGAGTGTGTAATATCAAGGGGCTGTAGAAAAGCCCAACAGAATCGGGTCAAATCCCAGTTATAGCTTGTTGGAAACTCTTTTCCGCTTTGCGTGATAGCAAAGCGGTCAGGCCCTCGAAGGTTGATCCTATCCTCGCCAGATTGCTCATCTGCACTCAGCTGGTTCGTCTCAAGCAGAAATTGCCATACCGCCGACTGATCACGAAACATCCATCCTAGCTCCCGATTCCACTTGTTCCAATCGACCCTCAGCCATTTCTCAACCTTTTGGATAGTTGTCTGGGTGAGCATCAGAAAGCTGAGAGCCCTCGCTCGAATTGTGGCGGTATTCGGGGGTACCGTGCTAGAGTTAGTAGCTGGGAGCGGTTCCAACCTCGAGTATAGCTGGTGCAAGGAATCACCATCCTCCCGTGTTAGTGCTGACACCGTTATCAGCTGGGACGAGGGCTGCAGTACCCTCAATCGCCGGTACCAAGGGATTAGGAGCTTTGGGGCAGGACAGCCGACCGAGACCACACTGGTAGAAACCAAGGTATATGTTTCGGGATTTACTCCATCTCGGAGAATCACAGGATGATTATACCCATTCAGAAGAAACAGATTGTCACATTCGGAGACCTCGTAGCTCTGATGAGGGATTGAGATGATAAAGGATCCTTTGTCCCCCAATGGCACCTGAACATGGGTGTAGTCTCGAACCCGGCTTATCTCCCCGAATACCTTGCACAGCTTGAACCCGCGAAGCTGTAATGTCCCTGTCGCTGAAGATATCTCTATATCGCAGTCAGCCTGACCGAGGTTTTCGAACTTCAGGCGTGTTGCTCCATCCAGTATCTCGTCATTCGCATCATTCTGGTCATCGAGGCGTAAGAAATTGTCTAGCGACGGTGGTGACAGTCTCTGAGACCAATCGGGTACCCATGATGGAAGATTGAATGCTTTTTTTGTCTGTCCAGCCAGCGCGAAGAGATTCATCGTCCGGCAATTCTTGATCAAGTAGGCACTAATCCCAACGTATACATTCTCAACAGGAAGGTGATACTCCGGGCCGATGTACTTTTCACCCATCAAGCCCAGAAGGGCAAACACTTTGTCTCGCGGGTCAGAGCATTTATACCGCGATGCGTCCACCAAGATATCGAGGAGATCACTCCCAGTGAAGGGGTACCATTTCGAATCTCTAAATAGCCACGAAGGCACATCCAAATCAGGATGAGATCCACCAAACGGCTTTTTAGGCCAGCGCGCAGAGAAGTTCCCGCAGACTATTTTCAGGTCACGCGCCATGAGAGTTTCCTGGAGTACCCAGATACGCGAGAAGTACGGCTCCCTAAGCAAGGCTTGCAGGCTGCTTCGGACGTTTTTGTCTAGAGTTGCTGGGTGGTTGTGGGACGGAGGCTGGAATGCCGTGATCTCTTTCAAAAATCTGAAAGCCGCACTGTAATCGGCAGTCTTGTGTCCTACGTAGGCCAACACCTGGGCTGCCCTCGAGTATATTTCCCGTAATATGTGGACTTGGCGATTCTTTTCTTCGGGACGTGTGTGGTCGATGCATAGGGAGTCTACCCAAAGCAACCGATCTACCTTCTGGCGTCTGAGCCGCCGAAGGGCATTGCCGCAGCTGGTGGAAACATACGTCACATCCCAGTAGTTGCCTATAAATACCGGACAGGATTCGGACGAGTTAGCGGGGTCACTAACAGAGGTATACGATAGAGCCTCGTATAGTGGGAGAAGAATTTGGTTGACGCGCACAGTTTCAAGATCCGCGTGGATGGGGCTGTCGGCTGGACCACACTTCAGCCGCAACAGGCGGATACTGTCATCAAACGGAAGCTCTGGCAGCAACGATTTCGAAGGTTTAGATTCATACAATTCGCTTCGGTTTCCGTCTGGTCTGTCCGTGATTTCTTCTTCAGAACCCCAGTCGCTATAGGCGACAATTGACGGCCATGCGAGGTTCATCCAACTGCGATGACGGAGCTGTGGCAGAGGCGGGGAGCCCAGGGCATCCTCAGCTAAGGGGGAAATGGCAAAACAGTAGCCGCAGCCAGGGATGCCCCTTGCTGTTGATACATCTGGTCGACGGCAGCCAGATTCATGCCATCGATACATGGTCACCGTGGATGCGGCATTGGAGAAGGAGGAATCATGGGGAAGTGGAGAGCAATGTGGGTGGGAGCTGCAAGACGAGCGCAGGCAGCGCCGACCCAAAAGCGGTCTGGTCTGCTTGGGCTTCGGCCTGCAGCTGTGCCAGGTAGATTGCTCTCAGACACTCACCATTTCTTTCTTGTCATTATTGAGCATTATTCGTCAAGAACTACCAGGAACCGAGATTGTTTTCCGACCCTGACCAGAGATGGGTTCCATGGTCGAGTGCTCTGGTTGACCCACACGTCCATGGTCCTGGTCCAAGGCGTGCAAATCCCAACCACTAGTTGCTGATCCCGTCCGAGACAAGCCCTGAACAGCCCGCTTGAGGCCATGGCAGCATCACATCAGATGAGCGCTCGTCGCAGCGATTTTAGGAAAGCGGGGTTCGATATAATCCTGATAAGAGGAGAATTACTCTGCTCCGAGCTTGCAATGAAAGACAAAGGAGAGAAAAGGTACGTCAAGCAGAACCCCGCATTCCATCCCTGGCTCCCAAGGCGGATATTTATCCCCGCATCCTGAGTCTCCATTCCCTCGAGGCCGAGCTTGGACTTCTCAAATATCTCCTCTTGGGTACGCAGTGATCGCGTGAGTTCTGAATTCTGTGTTCATGTTTGATGCCCACTGCCGGCACCATCTTTACTCCGGTGTATGATGACGAAAGATCGCTGATGCGGAGTCAGATCGACAGTCAAAGCTCTCCCAGGGGCCACGACCACCTCTCTCCTGTTGCCGATTGTTTTCTGCTCTTCCCTCTACAGCACAAGTTTGCTTGATCCAAATGTTCTGCCTCGCTTGATATAGAGACGCTTCATTACCATGAACCGAAACTTCAAGACGATTCTGGGCATTGTTTCCTTCGCCGCATTGATGCTACTAGCGGGCGCTCGTGAGCGCGATATCGTCAGCCACCGACCAACCCGGCCTCCATCGTATCCCCTGGCCGTTCGGAATCCATACCTCTCAGCATGGATGCCGAGTAATCTGTTGCAGACACTGCCATATGCAGAGCCTCAATTCTGGGCGGGCCAGAGCCTTACCTGGTCTATTATGGCACGGGTTGACGGTCAGACATACAGTTTGATGAGTGTACCGAGGCCAGGAAACAAGATTCGACCCGCTATCGTTCGCGACGCTAAGTATACTGCAACCCATTCGATATTCTCGCTCTATGCTGGGTCGGTGCGCTTTACCCTAGACTTTTTCTCCCCGATATCGCCTTCCAATTATCTCCGGCAGTCTCTTCCATTTAGTAAGGCTTGTTGCACCCCCCTCTGTGGTTTAATATAGCGACTCATCGACTACAGGCTATCTGACTGTTACCGTCCTCGATGCCTATGAAAATGACATTCAAATCTATTCCAGCATTGATGGGAGATGGGCGGGAACTCAGAAACATACCGCGCGCAGTTTCCACCGGGACGGTTCAACGCTGGCATACGCCCTCAAGGTGAAGAATGCGGTTCCGTATACGGAAGAGAGTGACATGGCCACCTGGGGTGAGGCAATCCTCTCGTCGCGTGAAACATCCCGATCGAAGCTCTCTTTTGCTTCCGGTAAGCGCGGGGACGTTCGCTCTCAGTTTGTTCACGACGGCAAGCTCTCCGCCAAGGATGTGGCTTGGATTCCTGGTGGAATCGTCGCGTTCGCTCAGGATTTGGGAATTGTTAGCGGAGAGCACTCCGTGAACTTTGCTGTTGGGTACGTGCGCAAAGAAGCCATCAATTATCTGGGAGAACCTTATACAGGATATTACCGGTCCAAATATCCAGACACCTACAAAGCGCTGTCGCACTTCCTCGACGATTACCCGGCCGCGCTTTTCGAGTCGAAGATCGTCGATGCTGAAATGACTGCCCGCGCGGTCATCGCTGGTGGGATTAAATATGCTGATATTGTAACCTTATCGGCCCGCCAAGCTTGGGGAGCGATTGATCTGACCATTCCCAACGACACGCTAGACACGAAAGACGTACTGGCCTTCGTCAAGGAACTCTCTAGCAATGGCAATCTCAACACAGTCGATGTCATCATGCCTGCGTTCCCCATCTACTACGTTATGGATCCAGAATATATCCGGCTCCTGTTAGAGCCGATGATGCGGTACCTTGCTGCTGGCCGTTGGCAACAACCATACGTGATCCATGATATGGGCAAACACTACCCCAACGCCATCGGGCATGATGATCAAAAGGCGGAGCCGATGCCAATCGAGGAATGTGGCAACCTGATGGTCCTTGTGCTGGCATATGTGCGCGCAACCGGTGATACAGCGTGGGCGGACAAATATATCCACCTCATGAGAAAGTACGCGGACTACTTGGTGGAAAATGGCGTTGATATCGCGTATCAGCTCTCCTCCAATGATGCTGCCGGTCCCCTTGCCAACGAGACCAACCTCGCTATCAAAGCAGCTGTCGGCCTAAAGGCATTCGGGGAGCTGAGTGGGCTTACTGAGTATTCATGGATTGGCGAAGAGCGGGCCGACCTCTTCTTCAGACGGGGACTTGGTACCGATGAGGCTAAAACTCACTTCGTTCTGCAGTATCCTGACAAGCCCACCTCGTGGAAGACCCCGTATAACCTTTTCCCGGATGTGCTGTTCGACCTCGAAACGTTCCCCAAAGGAGCATACCAAATGGGGAATCAATTCTTCAAGGCCGTTCGGGCTGAATACGGAGTTCCGCTAGATAATAGACAGGATTGGGCCAAATCCGACTGGAATATGTGGTTAGCTGGCACGTTTGATGACTTGACCACCCGCCTCGAGTTCATCGATGACCTCTGGGCGTTCATGTCCAATGGCAAACACAACTGGCCATTCTCCGATCGTTATGTAGCCACATCTGCCAAGGGTCGCGAGCCTGGCTATCCCGTCTTGTGTCGCGCGCGACCAACAGTCGGAGGTCACTTTGCTTTGATGGCGTTACAAGGTCCCCGAATTCTCCAGACTGCGGTGTCGCGAAAGCTCGAGGAGGCGCTTACTGAAGTGAACGTGCCAACGAGAGAAAATTTGTGAGACGAATAGGACTAGATGTATATGCACACATTACTGTATATACGGCTGTTATTTTGCTCTTTATGGTATCGCGCCTGGAGGGGGCATGTGAGCTCTCGCTCTGAGTTCTCCCCAAACGAGAGGCGAGCGCATATTGCACTTAGCGCTGGAAGCTTACCTTTGCAACCTAAACAGATGAATTAGCTCAGTAGATGGCAAATGTGTTACATGGTTGAGAGTGACACCGACAGCTCACCTGTCGCTTACATAATCGCAGCTCTTTCCCTGAGTGCAGACTCGCTCGCCTCTGCTTTTTTGCTGTTGCTCCTCGTCTTCCAACTGACGCTCTTGCCTCTCTCTCACCTTCTTTCTCCTCCTTGTTGCTTCTTCATCGCTCTCATCCCTCGTCTCTCCCTTCATCTTCCGACTGCTGATTTGTGCCCTCCTCATGGCTTCTGTACGTGCCCTCCCCTCTGTGTTGTTGTCGCCCCCGGGACACCCCCCAACGACCCCCGAACGGCTGGGAGCTTAGCTGTTCAACGTCATCCTCTGCCACCTTCGGACCTACGCGTCGGACGGCTGAAGCACGCGACTTGGTTGACGTATTCTTCTCTAAGTTTTGTTGCTAACATTTTCCGCCTCTCATTGTAGCCCCGTCCTCCACACAATTTCGGTCCTCAAGGCTATTCGCTTCCCAACGGTGCATCCGGTCCAGTCCCAGGAGCCGCCCCTCTCCTCCCCAACAATGGGCGAATTATCCAGAACGGCCCTGTAAGAGTGCTGTGTATTGCGGATGTGCGAGGTACGTGACTCCAGATATGTGCTCCGATGGCCTCGACCCGGAGGTAAAGAGGATGAGCCGGTGGACTAACTGGGATGCTTCTTTTTTTTCCTTTTTTCTGTCCACAGGAAATCTGAAGTCTCTCAACGAGTTGGCCAAACAAGCCCGTGCAGACCATATTATCCACACTGGTGACTTTGGGTTCTACGACGACACCTCCCTGGAGCGCATCGCGGACAAGTGAGTGCCCCCATCTAAGTGGAATGCGATCACTGGCTTAAGCGCTTTTGATTTCTCGACGTTCATTGAAGTGGTTCCGCTTGCTAACACCATCGACTTCGATAGGACCCTCAAGCATGTTGCTCAATACTCTCCTTTGCTGCCGGAAACTGTGAAGCGTGGAATTGCCCAGACCCCTCCCCAGCAGTCAATCAAGCAGCGGTATACGCCAGACCAACTACCCCTCTCAGAGCTTCCTATGTTGCTGGATAAGCGACTCACCCTCGATGTGCCCGTATACACTGTATGGGGTGCTTGTGAGGACGTCAGAGTGCTGGAGAAGTTCCGCTCTGGAGAGTACAAGGTCGACAAACTGCACATCATCGATGAAGCCAATTCAAGGCTCCTGGACATAGGCGGTGTCAAGCTGCGTTTGTTGGGTTTGGGAGGCGCGGTGGTGATGCACAAGCTGTTTGACAATGGCGAGGGCAAGACAACGATCGCAGGAGGCCAAGGAACTATGTGGACGACCTTGCTGCAGATGGGGGAGTTAATCGATACCGCCAATCGTGTTTACGATCCGTCGGAAACCCGTGTCTTTGTTACCCACGCCTCCCCTGCCCGTGAGGGAATGTTGAACCAGCTTTCCGTTACCCTGAAGGCAGATTTCTCTGTCTCTGCTGGTCTGCACTTCCGCTACGGTTCGTCGTACAATGAGTTCTCGGTGAACCCCTCACTCGACCACTACCGAGGCAAGCTTGCCGCGTCCAAGGCGTCCTTCAATGATGTGTGGGAAACTGTGCGCTCTGAGGTTGAGGCCGCCATATCTCAGAACGACGCTCAGAAGACTCTCTTGGAGAACGCTCTTGGTGTGGTAGAGAGGATGCCCTCGGTGGCCAATGGCGGGAACCCCTTCGGTGGACCGTCGAACCCGGGTAGCGCTAGTGGTCAGGTAGACGAAAGTGCATTCAAGAACATGTGGAACTTCAACCTGGCGGATGCAGCTTTTGGCTTCTTGGTCCTAGAGGTCGAGGCTGGACGGATCGGCACGGAAATGCGCGCACAGGGATTCAACTTCGCCCACCGTACGGGGAAGCCCCCGGTTCCTGGAGCCGCCCAACCTGCTCAAGTGCCTGCTGGAGGTCCCGTTAGCGTACCTTCCCCTGTCAATGCCACCCGTCCTAACGTTGCAACTCCCCAGTTTGGCCAGGCTCAACCCATCCCCACACGCGCAGCGCCCCCTAGTCAACAAGCTGCACAGGCCAAAGGGCCTACTGCTGGCGCCCGCACGTCTCCTGCCCCTGTCATCCCCAAGTCTGCCACTCCCCAGCCTTCCAGTATCCCCGCAGCTTCACAGTCTGTTGAATCTGCCGAGATATCGACTCCTGTAGAAGCCAACGGCAGCACACATCCTGAAAAGCAGGTCGAATCCCCAGTGCCTAAAACAGAGCGGAAACAAAGCAACGCCCTTTTTGTGTCAAATGTTGATAACGAGCAAGGCGCACGCGATCTCTTCTCCGAGGAGGACAAGGCTAAGATGGTGAAGGTAGAGAAATGGGGCAAGTATAACCACGTTGTCACTTTTGCAAATGTTGAAGACTCCAAAGCCGCTCTTGATCACCTTCCCATCGAAAACAAGAAGTCCAGCGGCCCTGGTCAACCTCGCAAGCCCAATGTGAAGTTCTTTGAAGACCGTGGCAGCCACCGTGGCAACGCCGGGACGTGGCAGAGCAGCAGCCGGGGCGGTAGTAACACATCACAACGGGGAGGATACCAGAGTGGAGGGGCTAGCGACAGCGAAACCGGCCGTGGACGAGGCTTCAGCGGACGAGGCCGTGGGCGTGGTGACCGTGGTGGACGCGGTGGACGAGGGGGCCGCGGAGGATTCAGCAAGACATCCGGCCCATCCGATTCATCTGCTCCTTCAACTTCCACACCGTCCGGTGACAAACCAGCGGCATCCGGTGATGCTTAGGGCATGATTTTGATCTATTAGCCTGTTTTTGTCTCTAGTCCCACTTCGTCCCTCTTCTTCCCTTCAGTGTGAAATTTATCTTTTCCCACCGTGACCCACCTTGGTTTCTCCTTTACCTTACCCTGGTCGATGTCCCGCGATGTGTTATAACTAATCTCACGGTTCTCAATAACTTAATTTCCATTCGTGTGAAATGAAGGAAAAGAAACTTATATCAACTGGCGCATTTTCTTGTATGTGATGAACCTGGTCTCTACAAATCAAACAAGTCATATCGACACCTAAGGCAGTATAACATGCAATCCTCCGAACCCTAGGAGCCCAAGCTTCGGGCCCTGGACCATTACCCCAGCCTAAAACCTGCAGGGACGATACCTAGCTCCTTTCGAAACCCTGCACTTGCATGGTTATTTGGGTCCAGTGGCTGGGAGGGCTTCCCCCTGCGTCTCGATACGGGTAGCTCCTGCACTGTACGTCTTGCGACTGATCCAACGGAAGAGATCTGATATCTTAAGGAGGAGAGAGAGTGTATGTATAGTTCCTAAATCCTATCTGGAGGACGAAGCAAGCAAGCAAGGTACACGGAGCAGAAGAGCTAACGAGAAAAGAATCTGCAGGCCATTCTTCCGGAATTCCACTCGAGATCGTATTTAGAAAAAGCTGCGGAAACGGAACGGCTAGGTTATGTGAGAGAGAGAGAAAAAAAGCCAACGTTTGGTACATTGTAAGATAGAAGGGGGAAAGAAAGAAAGAAAAGGAAGATTTGAAAACTAACTAGTCAAAACGAATGCAGAACACCATCAGTGTGTGCCTGTTTCCCTAATTTTTTCACCTTTTCTCCAGTGCCCAGAGTAACTCCGGTTCCATTCCTATATGGATGATATACGTGGTTCCCTCCTGTAGTGCAAAGGTGTAAAAATCGCAAAGTTGACGTATGTTCGTGGTGTACAGACCTTCCGGTTCAATCGCAAGCGTGCACCTTGCCCTCCCATTCGCCTGTAAACAGAAGAAAATGAAGAAGGAAAAAAGGAAAAAATAAGAAATAAAAAATAAAAAATAAGAAAAACGGAAGATAGTATCCGTTTCGGCACCGGCAAAGGACTAAAAGGAAAACTGAGTAGTCTTGCAGCAACGGTAGCCGTTGTGTCCCAATAATAGAAAAGAAGGCAAAGCCCCGACATGCCTGTGTTACATCCCATTACTCCAAATATCGCCAAGGTATCATATCGTAAGGTATCCATAATCGAGCTCGAGAAGCAGACGACGTCGAGGTCGTGGGCGCCGTAGATCGCTCGCGCGGGAAGGTGATTTGAATTGGTAGATCATACACGGCCAATGATATCATCAACATCCCTTTGGTTGACGACAACTCCGCCCTCAGAGCAACGAGCCTTGGTACGCAGCTCTGAACATAGGTTATCGACGTCGATCTCTCCATTGCGGAACTTCTCCATGGATTGCAGTCGGTCCCTACGGAAACAAACGTTAGCATGAACGAGCAAGGACTGCCGCAAAACGTACCAAATCTTAGTGCAGGACAACATTTGGGCCTTGTCTTCTCCAGGAACAACCTCCTCATCCAATCTGCTATCAATCACATCAAGAATATTTTTCTTGGGCTGCTGCGTATGGGTTCCACCCTCCGTAAGGTTATTAGAGGGGCTACCCAAATCCGGGAGTGGGAAAGCATCATCGAAGAATGTGTTGAAATCTTGCGACAGAATTGCATCTTGAGGTTCCCGCCAGTCTCCAAACAGGTATGGGTCGAATTGGCCACCATTCTGCTGAGCCATGAAATCAAATCCTGGGACGTTGTCGAGGATCTCGGTGTTCTCGGTGGCCCCAGTGTTGCTGATATTGCCTTGCTGATTGGGCGTATTCGTGGCGCTTTCGCTTCGGTGTCTCACAGCTGGAACAGGGTTATTGATGCTGCCGCACGCCTTGCCAAGTTGTGCGCAGAAAGACGCCTCACCGTCAATGGAACAAGAATGTCCGTCATGGGGTTCGTGTGGTTTGTTGTCCGGAGACTGCACACTAGGTTCCGGGGACGTCCCGTTGGAAGAGAGAAATTGATGTGAGTCCGATGACGACGAGGGAGAATCGGAAGCAGACGTTTCGGGTCCCCTTGGCTGCCGGAAGCCGAAGGCAGACAAGCTGGAAACGCGACTTGCCGTGAGGCCACCCGAGACTGGTGATGCATTGGTAGATTTCCCAGGTGTATTTTCTTTGGGGGAAGCGGATGATGAAATTGTGCCCGAGGCTGACGTCTGGTTTGCAGAACGCCGACTCAGAACACCTGGAATCTGGTTGTCATCCTTGGGCTTGTTCTGGTTGGGTTTCGCCGCAGGCCCGTTGTTGAAGATGCGCGCACCAGGAAGGTCACCAAACTTTGGAAAATCGAACATGAAATCATTATTATTGAGGCCTGACAAACGACTCGTATTGCCGGGGTACGAGTTGATAGCGGAAAGCGCATTTCCATGGGTTACCCACGAAAGACGTTTGCGATACTCACGGAGTTCGACCTGTAGTCGCTCCACCTGGGCTTTGAGCAAGCCGTTTTCCTGATTAGCGTCATCAGAGGCCTTCTGCAGTTCATCAACTTTCGTTTCTAGATCCTTCAGGTGCTTCTCCTTGCGCTCGCGGAACGCTCGCTGCGCTGCGCGATTTTGTGCCTTGCGTTTCTACAAGGAAGATCAGCACCTGTACCTAATCAACCATTCTCTATACATACCGATGTCGGTTCTGAAGTCAACGGCTTCCTTCCCGGTTTCTTCGCTGCCTTATCGTCTCCTTTGTCGTCGCTTTCCCTCCGTTTCTTCCCGGATGCTCCTTCACTACTGTCTTCCGACTCCTTCCGTTTTTCACCACTCTCGGGTTCCTCCGATTGTGCCGCTCCGGGCAGGTCCCCAATCAAATCCTCGGAACCCTGAAAGTCCCAATCAATATCGGGGTTGAAGTCGAGAAACGGACTCTCATCGTAGTTCAGGTTCCCAAACTGGCTATTGGAGCCATCAAAAGCCGGTGATGCACTGAAGCTTCCAGAGGATGCATGACCCGGAGTACTGTTGGGATTCGTTGCAGAATTCGATCCCCGAGTGTTGAATTGCTGCTTGGGATTTGGGTTGTTCGATGAAAGTGCGGCTAGGAGGAGATCCTGTTGATCGGGGGACAGGTACAGACCATGCTGGTACATTGTATTGAAGTCGGCCATGGCGAGTGCAGTGCGTTGATTTATAATGCTTTTCGAGCAGCGTTTCTCAGAAGGGAAAAAAGGCGTGCTAAGTCACCGAATACGGAGGGGGTTCAAGGAAATGAATCACAGTCCGCCGCCAGGTCGGGCTTCCCGCCCGCTTGCTGTATCTGTATTGAGGGCAGGCTCAGCGACTGTGACCCTGGAGCACTGGACCGTGGAAATGCCAGCTGGGGCCAACGTCAGAGGGTGTCGAGTTCGTGAAGATTGACACAACTGCGCGATAAGCAAGCACCGCGGAGGTTGATTGCAGCCAAGAATGTTTAGGGTCGTGGACCGATTGACGAGGGAGGCGAGGTAGAGTGTGTCTCCGAAAGCTCAAGGAAGACAGAAAATTGGATTTCTGCACGAAGAAAGGTCCTGTCAAGGGAGATTATGTTGGTACTAGAGGGAAGAGGGGAAAGGTGAAGCAGGCAGAAGAGGGGCTGAGGAAAGAGAGACAGGAAGGAAGAAAGGCGCCAGGAGATACTAGTGCATGAGATTGCAGCTGGCGGTTGGCTGGGCAGTGAAGCAAAACGAGAAGCCACTTTTCTAGCGGAGAGTGGATGGTGATGAGGAGCCAGAAGAGGTCTCAAGGCGAAGATGGAGAGGAGCAGCAGAGGCGGGGACGCTGATGCGGTCACGGGTGGCGGTGATACAAAAGCAGCAGCAAGAATTGGGGACTTTTATTGGCTTGTGATCATAGTGTCCAATAGATTTGCGAGAATCCCGACGCCGCTCTTGCACCGACCAGAATGGGCTCTGCTGCTTAGAAATCAGGCAGGACGATCGATTCTTCAATTCTCTGCCTTGTTCTCCCGCTGTGGTCCGGCCCCAAAGAATAAGACATTCCCGATAGGCTCCTCTGGTTCGAGGCCTCCCGCTTTTCTCGACACAAATTATTCTCTTCCTTCGTTCCGGACAGCGTTTCTCCCAGTATGAATCAACAGTGCCCCAACTCCCCAGCCTTCCTTCCTTCTTCACCGGTCCTCAAGCTTCAGCCCTTGTGAAATTCCTCGTGTCGACGGCAGGTTTCCGAGGATAGTCAGCCCAGACCAGCATGGGGAAACCACGGGAGCCAATCGATTGGGCCAGAGCAGTTGTCGATTGCGGACGTCCCAGACTCTCACGCCGAGGCCGCTGTTTCGGATCGTGACCTCATTCGATGTTCGGTTTTAGATTTTATCGCCGTTTCTTCTCACTAAAGTCTGACTCACCATCGGCGAAGGCTCAGGCACGGCTTCCCTTAGATCCGCGCGGATAAGACGGGTGTGACTCCGTCTAGAACCGAGCGAGGAGTTTCAAACTGACGGCCAAAGCTGCAAACATGACGGCCAAAAGGTGCAAACATAACGACCAAAAGGTGCAAACATGACGACCTCAGCCTCAATCCAGGTCATTTAGCCGTTAGTCATCCAGCCTCGATCTCGTGGATGGAGATCTTGCTCGTTTGTGCCCATGATCTGCCTCCCATCCGGGTGAATATTGAGGTCATCTCTCCGTATTCGTAAAAACTTCACCTCATATCGGTCTTTGCCAAATGTGGTGGGATTCTGGAGAGACAGCCCCAGATGCGACCAATCGTGGATCATGTGGTGCTGTAGTCACGTGCACAAACCCGCCACAAGACTCTCCGCCTTCAAAGTTCGGGGCTTCAGGCTCATGATGAGCCACAACTTGTGACACCCAAACTGCAAGGCTTGTGAAACGCGAACAGCACGAGTCCCGCCCGAACTCACTCAAGACGTGCTCACATTTCTCTCTCACGCACACTTTTTTCAAACAGCATCATCATGGCAGACGTAGCAGCCCTGGAGGCTGAGGTCAAGGAATTCAAGCTTCAGGTCAGCCAAATGCTAATCTTCCACCATCTGCGACTTCTCTAACTTGATCGTCTAGCTTGAAACCGTTCAATCAAGTTTGCAGGTAGACCCAGACAATACGGAATTACAAAGTCTCAAAGCTGAGCTGGAAGAACTTATAAACTTCACTGAAACATCCATCGCCGAATTAAGACCAGCCGCCCCCGCGAAAGCCTCCACCGCACCCGCCGGACCAAAAGGATCAAGAGACGACTTTGCAACTAAACCCAGTTATCGACCTACAACACTGGAGCAATCAGAAGAGAATTCAGTGCCAGCTTCCTTCTCTGTGAACGAACATGTGCTTGCGCGGTGGATCTCGGGCGATAACTCTTTCTATCCAGCCCGCATCACATCCATCACGGGCTCCTCCAGCAACCCCGTCTACATCGTCTCGTTCAAGTCCTATGGCACTGTGGAATCTCTAACCGCAAAAGACCTCAAACCCATTTCCAACAGTGACTCGCGAAAACGCAAGGCTGATGGAAGCCCAGGCAGTTCCTCAAACCACTCCCCAGTTCCTCAACCTCCTCACGCGAGCGTCATCTCGGCTGCGGCGGATATCAACCCCACCTTAGCGAACCAGGCACGCAAGGAGCCGAGCAAGGTCAGCGATGGGCCAGCACGCCCTTCTAAAGCTGCGCGGAAGGTCAAAGCTAATAAGGAACTTGAGGAGGGTAAGAACAAATGGAAGGACTTTGCCAACAAGAGCAAGTACGGTCGAAAGAAGGAAAGCATGTTCCGAACCGGCGAGGGGGTGAATGCGCGAGGTATGCTACCCCTAACTACGGACAGACGCAAAACCCTGATACTAACCTCCTGCAGTTGGATTCACCGGATCCGGGCAGCAGATGCGCAAAGACCCTACACGAACACGCCACGTTTACCAACAGGGTGAAGACGACGTGTATTGAATTATGCGAGGCTTACTACGGAGTACAGTTCTGTGGTTGGGAGTTTGTCACGATCAACGGCCATATCTTCTTCCAAGTCTTCTCTTATCCTTATTTCATAAGTCTATGTTTCATCGCTAACCAGATTACCGGTGGCAGATAGACTTCTTCATGATAATCGGCCAAGGGTCCCCATATATACCACTCAATAGTATGGAGTTTGCAATGAATATCTTATCATGTGTTGCTCATCCGTCCGGACGTTTCTTTACAACCAGTATCCGCTCCCGCCACAGGAGTCTCTAACACCTTTACTCAGTTGTAACCCGGTAGACCCAAAACAGCCCTTAGAGCTACGAACTGAAGGCCCAACCAACCTCAGTCGAAGCAAAATTCCAACTATCTCAGGCCTCCGACGTAACAACACATCTAGAAACCCGCCTCCCAGCCACGTAGTCTCCGTCCAATTCCAACACAGTAACCGTAGCCTACAGGTGAAGAAGCCTCGTCCATGCTCAAACAATCCTACCCAGTCCTAGGAACTCAGCAGCCGAAGCCCAGAATAAAGGCCAACTGTAGTATCTGGCACCTTTTACGTTTCCCCAATGCACACTTAGGAAGCAGTACGCTGCAGCCCCAGGAAATAAAATTTACCCTTATCCACCCCCGCGGGCCATCTACTTGACTCGCAGCCTCATCTGGTTCAAAATATTCTCCGTCAATACCGTCTCCAAATGACCCTCGGCGCTCCCCCACCCATGGGCCTGATGAGTGAGTGTGCCTGTGGACAGATTCAGATAGGTAGAGATAACCCTAACTACCACCTACATACCCCTACGGGAAAACAAAAAAATGAAGAAGAAGAAACGAACGAGTAACGATAACATACGCCGAGGGAATAGGATAGTTAATTACAATATTAAGGTTGATGCCTCCGGACCATCTATCATTAACAAAAGGTGTGCAGGGGTTGGGGGTTGTTGACGAGGTGGACAGACATGGTAGGCTCCATCCGGTCTTCTTGCTTCATTTCTTTTCCTTTCTTCTTCTTCTTCTTCTTCTTCTTCTCGCTTCTCTTGACGCTTTCGGGGGGTTCATCTCGGGTGCTTTTTTCCCTTTTCTTCTCGTGGTGATATATACTTACTTGTATGCGGGGTTGAACTTTGGACTGGCGTGTGTTGTCGTTGTTTTTGTTGGCATATCTATATTCATCTCTCTCTCTCTCTCTCTATGTACGCCACAAAGACGTGAAAAGACACTGCATTGCTCTCTCTTGTCTTATTAAGAAATCAGAATCCTTATTCTTAGTGAGAGAAGGGTGGTCTATGAGGGTACCTCCCTTGAAGTGCATTGTTCAGATATTACAAAATACTAAAGAACGGACGAGACGATGGTTAATGGCTGGACAAGTCCATGCAAATCAAGAAAAGAAAATCATCGATGTGGTGCTGCGTAGCCGACTTTCAGCTGCAGGAGTACCCGGACCCAACTACAAATACTAGAATAGAACTTCATGGATACAAGCCGTAGCTACCACTCAGGGAAGCTTGCAGGGGGGAAAGAAGAAGAAGGGGAAAAAAAAAAAAAAAAAAAAAAAAAAAAAAAAAAAAAGGAATTCGCAAGCACCAGACGCCTCGCTCAAAGCATTCCATACCGTCCAGACCATTCGTGGCGTTCCTTCTTTTCCAATTCCTTTTCCTCCTCAACCAACCCTAAATCCAAGACAAGACAATGCTCCGAGATCGGTTACGAATCCGATCCGCTGTGTGTGATGGTCTTATCCATATAAGAACATCACAGAGGGTTGTAATAGTACACAGGCAAAACACGAAAAGAAGAAACAAGAAAAACAGAATTTTCGTTTTCCCCGTCACCGGGTAAACTCCGTCCAGACTGTGTTTAGCCAGCCGGCTGGGATACCGACCTCAGATGGCATTGTCCCGGGTGCTTGGGCGTACTCGGTGCCATCTAGGAACGCGAGAACATCGTCGCCGCCGAGGCTGGTGGCCCATAGGCTGTTGAACATGTCCATGCTATCCACCGTTACTGGCGGCGAGGCGCCGGGATGGCCGACGGACCCTGGGAGTGGTAGCATCTGGAGGTGGGCGGGAGCCGCCGCGCTGATAGGCGGCAGCGACTGGGTATACGGCGGCGGTGGGACGGGTGATCGTGAGGGTGCCCAAGAACCGATCGGCTGGAGACGTGGCGCTGGGTTTGAAGCCGAGGTCACCGGAAGCCCTCCATAGGCGCTTGCGGGTGGCAAGGAAGGGAGGGTTGGGGAAGCGTTGTTGTACAGTTGGCCGTCAGAGTGATGCTGCATCGAGGGGAGCGAGTAGGGGGAGTGAGATTGCAGAGGCCGGCTGGGCGGGAGTGGCAGACTGGGTCGCCGTTCGCCATCTGGACCAGGAAGCGGTAGGCCAGGGCTATTGACAGGCACCCAGGACTCACGTCGGCCGCCTGCTCCATCCACGGGGGGCTCGTTCACGTCGCCGGGGTCACTACGGACGTGGTTGCTTCCGGCATCGCTGACATTAGTCGCTCGCTCGCCATCTTCCTCGTTAGATGGACCGTCAGGCAGTTGGTCCTCGATGCTGCCAAACTCGAGGAACAGCTTCTCTAGTAACTTGAACTCCTCCAAGCCCCCACCAGGGCCTCCTTCCCTCACAGGACGGATCCCATTCGCGCTATGCGGGTCGATGGCGTCTGGAGGCAGCATATCTTTCCGCGAGTTGCGCCGGAAGTCACGCCTGACTTTGGAGAAGTAGCTATGCAGCCGATTTAGGGTGCGGAACCAGCCCGCTGCCATCTTGAGGCGCGGCCGCATCTCGCGCAGAATTTCCAGCACCTTACGAGACTGTGCCTGGTTTTGCGAGTGTGGGTCACCCCTGAATGCTTGGGCTAGGGCTCCGTCAAGATCCATCTGCGGGAAGTGTGTAGCGTAGATACCGACAAATGCGGCATTGTAGATAGCAAATCCGACCAGAGGGTTCTCGACAAGTACACCTCGTTCTTGACATGTCACCACCAGGTCCATCAGGTGTCGCGCGGCAGAGAAGAGCTCGCGGGCGCTGTCACGCCAGAACCCTTCGGGCATCCCGGTCTTGTCCACAGGCTCATCAAGAGGCCCAATCGGCTCAGCACAGCGCACGGGAAGAAAAGGCACATAGGCACGGTGAAGAATGATAACCGAGAGAAAGTACACCACATGCATGACGGTATAAGGAGGAAGAGTGTTCTTGTACATGATATGAGTATCAGTGTTGCGGGGAGAGTATTGTAGATTGCGAGACAGCCCATCGCGGAACTCAGCCAGTAACGAGCGCAGTCGGAAGAAACGTGAGTCTGGGTGCCATGGGGGCAACTGCTCAGTTCTCCGGCCGCCAGCGCAGGACCACTTGGCGATACTTCCCCATACGCGGATGACACGAATGACACGACTCAGAACCGACTCTTCGGCGCCGATTTCCCACCGGTCAATATCATCTTCGGCGGAGTCCTTACGTCGCGAGACAGGCGACCAGGGTCGAGCATCAGAGCCGTTGTGGACCAACTTTTCATCGCCGAACCCACCAATGCTTTGGCGGATACTAGGAATCTGAACGCCTTGCGAGCCGAAACTTTGTGGACGTCTGGCGGCCGGTTCATTGAGGCGAGAGGTGCGTACTCGCTCTCCAAAAGCAAAAGCATTATCACTGGGGAGCTGGATGCCCAGCTCCTTGACCCGTATCATACGCGGGCGATACTTGCCGCTACTGAGGCAGCGGTCGAGAATGAAGCACGCCCAGAAAGTGCGGCGCTTGGTCTCTTGTGCGATCACATCATCCGATGTCTGTTCCTTCGGCTCTGTCGGACGGCGCACGCCAAACATGTCTGCTTCGGTCTTTAGGGCAGGTGAGCGAGGAGCGTCCCGAGAATATACGTCATTCTCGAGCTCGAATGGGAGCCCCATGGCTTGCGATAAGCGAATAGCCATTCCTACGTACAACCAGGCGCTTTTCCCGCGACACACGCCCCATTCATGCAAGGCAAGCATCAGCAAAGCCTGAACGCGGGTCAGGTCTTGTACGGCGAGGCTGGCGCCATCGACGCCGGCCAGCCGGCTGCGCAGCGCTGTCGCATAGTATTCTGAAGCAGCAAGAGGATTTGAAGGGCTTCCGGGAGAGGAAGGGGAGTGGTAGGCGACGAGCTGGGGGTGGAAGCGGGCTGTGAGGGCGAGCACACCCAGTGGGATCAGCGGGTTTGGCTCCGCTTTGGGGACAGGTGGACTTGGGATCTGTGTGCGGGCGGGTTCTTGGGTTGTTGGATTGATGGTCGAGGCATTACTGGTGGAGGTGGTCGTCGCGGGTGAGCTTTGGCTACCGGACAGTTGCCTAATCTGGCCCATGAAGGAGGCGGGGTGGAGGAAAGGAAGAAGGGTCGCAAAGTGCGATTGGAACAGGTCGAAGACAGCCTCCCACACTTTAACAGTCAGAAGAGACGAATCAAGCGCCTCGAGAGATGCCCTCGAAGGATCCCTGGCCGCGGAGGATGAGAGACCGGCGGTCTTGCGGGAGCGTTGTCGCTTGGGGCTATCCCAGTCACCATTGCGGTCCTCCCCATCAGCTAGAGCAGCAATGTCTCGTTTGGCGGTGCCGCCAATCCCCGTCGCGGGCTTGGGGTAAACACAGTGTCTATCGGAGGACTCGCAGGCGCGACAGGTGGTGTCGATGCCGGCATTAACGCACTTGATCTTGCTTCGACGGCAGCGCGCGCAGGCGATACTGGACCGCATGATGTCGGCTGTCTTTCAGCACGGGAGACGGGAGACCCGTCTCACCCAAGGGGGGTAGATACAAGGGTCGGGAGGGGAACGCAAGGAGGTTCGGGAAGTTGAACGAAAGGTGAGACAGTCGAGGCGACGGGAGAATGCAGCGCCGAAGCGAGCGGCCGCGACGCGTGTGGTTGTCGCTTCTCTTTCCGAGGCAGCTGTACTTTTCGTATCCGCCGTATTTCTCCGGTAAAATATTCCCCGGGATTCCGAGTGCGACGGACAGGGTGGCAGAAGAATGGGAGACGGAACGGGAGACGGGGGCCAAGGGGGGGAAGGAGGGTGGAACGACCTCGGGATTATGAATGTCTCGCCACAGGCTGTGCGATTTTGACGGTCAGTACAACAACATCAACGGCAGTCAGGAGAGCGAACGCAGGGGGATCATGGGGGCCGTTGTGGTGCTTTTTGCTTTTTCCTTCCTCATCCTTTTCTGTGCCGTGTACGATGCGAGGAAGAGCAAGGTGAACAGGGACAGACAAGGGTACGTACAATCAGGCAAGGACAAGAATTGTTGGGAAAGGCGCGAAAGCAGTGACGGACGAGATGAAGGAAGGGGAGGAAGAATAATCGGGATAAAAATAAATAATCATCGGGAGACTAACGGACGGGGCTAAGAATGGGATGAAATACCTGATCTGGCGGGTGGGAGAGCGGAGTGTGGGGGAAGCGAGTCAAACGTCGAGGCGAGGCAGTCGGGGCACCGGACCGACTTCGCAGAGGATGAGGAACACGGAAGGGGGAAGGGGAAGGGGACGCAAAAGAGAGGAAAAGAAAAGAAGAGGAAGAGAAGCAGGGGGTTTGACAGAATAAGAAGAAGAGACGATGGGATAATCTCGTGTGTCCCCAGGATCGCTAGCGACGAGCACAAGACGAGGACGAGGCATCCGCAATTGCGGAGAGGCCCGACAGCGCGAAGAGTCTGGAGATGGAGATGGAGATGGGATGGAGAACTGGCGTTAGTGCGGCCACTGACTGGACGAGACAAGAAAGCCAGACCGAGCGGCCGGAGCGTGAATGCTGTGGAGTGACTGGAGTCCACTTTCCGAGTGCCGAGAATGTGACTGAAGAGGAGGGAAAAAAAAAAAAAAAGAGAAATCATGATTCAATTCTTGTGCTGTTCTCTTCCGATGCCCGTCAGCTTTCCCATAAGCTGTCGCCATTTCCATTCCGACGAGGCCGTTTCCCGCCTCTGCCTGAGACTGCAGAGGAGCCTCTCCTCCCATTCTCTCTCTGCACAAAGTGAAACAACCTCCGAGGCGGACCGAAGATGCCGGCTCCCAGCAGCCGTGTGGAACGTCACTTGACAAGGCGGCCCATTTATCCATGATGACATTCCTCTGAGTTCCTTGATTTCTTCGCCTGGAGAGCCAGGAGAGCCGTCATCCTAGTCTCCCCGAGCAGATGCAGTCTCCCGATCATCTCAACCCGATGCAAATCCCGCTCTCCGTTCTTCGCTCCCCCCCCCACCCAGGAGACTGGCACCATTGACAATTATTCTTCTTGTCTTCAAGACAAACGCGGGGGGAAGGAAGATCCCAGATCCTCCAAAACTCCTTTTCGTGAACCAAGAATACGAGGAGGTTGGCTGGCCTGGATTTGGATGGCTGGTTGGACAGGGATTGGTTCCCGATCGACACGGCATTGCCCTCAACAGTTTGCCCCGACCGTGAGTTTCCTGTCACAACAGGGCAGGCATGATTTAAAAGCTGGTCAAAGCGAAAACAGAAAGCACGATGACCCCTGAAGCGGGAGGGAAGTCCAACAATCCAACAATCCTGGAATTCTCCTCACAGACGAAGCGTCGCAGCGAGGCATGTCACAACACGCAAAACCCACAAGCCGACCGTGACCGACAGTGCCATCGGAATTGGGCTCGCTGCTCTCAATTATTGCCGGGCGACGGGCGTTCCCCGCGCATTTAGCCGGTCCCGAGGCACAAGACCGGCGTGACCCCGCACAGCCTCTGTCCCTGCACCCTGGAATTAATGGCTCGATTCTGATAGGAGGAGTATTCTCGCTTCCTGGCCCTCATTCGTTTCTAGAACCACGACTGGGCACCATGAACAGTCTCCCCGACCCAGCTTTTATCCCGTCAACCGTTGGTACGAGGATGGCTCGGCTGGTCGGGGTTTCCCGGAGAATGTCCGAATTCTCATCAAGAGAGCAATTTAACAATTCCACTCTCACAAACAAAACGAGTAAATCTCACCGCCGTCTCAGCGAATGAAGAGCGTGGTGATACAGCAGTGCAACGAAGTCGTCGGTTCGGCAAGACGCAGAACCGCCTGGCGCGAAGGCGAGCCCATCATCGCTCCCCTTTCAGCCGACGAATCAATGCAATGGCTCACTGCATAACATCCCCGTATTAAGAGATCGCGTTCCCTTTTCATCCTGGCCGGCTCGGGAAATGCACCAGTCGCACCGCACGAGGGAGCAGGGTGACTGACGAGTGTGGGTGCAGGCGCAGGTGCCAGTGCCTGCCGCCTGGGACTGACTGATATTCCCGCCCGATCTGTCCAGTCCAGACCCCAGACTCGCTCCCTCCAAGCCGAAGCGAGAATGTGATTCCGGTAAAGGATGCGAGCGGTCTCAGGCTGAGGTTGCTTGGCAGGGATTCTGAAAGATTACTTGATTTATTTTTCTCTCTCTTCTGTTTGGCTGTGATTTTGAAACAAAGCTCCCTCCTTCAAGTCACTTCAACCTCAATCAGCCGACCGGACGTAATCGAGCTTTGCAGGGGTGAGGATATCCGAGGTTGCGCCGTCTCTACCCGGGGAGAAAGACCCATCCCATCCAGTTCAAAATCCGGGGACGCGCAGACGACCTTCCTCGTCTCGGTCCTGCCGGTCCTGCCACGAGAATGTCCTTTCTCGCCCACCAAGCTGCACCTGCACCTGCGCCTGTGTTTGTGTGACCGCATGGCATGTCATGGCATGGATCCTTCCCGTCCGAGCCGAGGACGGATCAGTAGCCCTCGGAACTCGATCCCCCTCACCACACCCCGAAATATCTTCCTGGCGTCAAAGCGGCAGGCGAAATGAATCTGCAGGTGCGAGTGCATGGGTTTGCCCAATTAAGGCGGACGTGAACGTGCTTAGAGTTTTTTGTATCGGAAAGAGTCTGTCAGAGATAGAGATAGAGGTCAAGCATGAGGCTCGAGGTTCGTTGGTGGGAGGGTTGTGCACGTGAATTCGCTTGTATTAAGGGGATCTGAGGGCAGATCCGGGGTCCGAAGATACTGACTGGGGTTCCTGTGATGTGGAGGGGTGATGATCCCAGCGTGACTGGGATTCGTTTCAACAAGGTCTTCGAGCAGGCTCCAATAAGGACATCGCGTCGGCCTTCGCACCGAGCGAAGAATCTCTGCATAGGAAGTAGACATCAAATCCACGCCGGTCTCATTGGAAATTCGGAGTGAATACCATGCCACCAAGCATTCCGATCGAGCAGCGCTGAAGCTCGAAGAATGGCAGTCACCATCGGAGGGTCTGACCCAGACCGTCTCGTGATCCGTGATGCCATGACACAACAACCGAGAACTCAGCTCGCTGGCGCAGCCGTCGCAGCGTCGCAGCCTGCGAGCCTGGATCCTCAAACGGGCATCCCCTTCGCCATTTCTGAGCCGGTAAATTCCAGGCTGGGTTGGGTTGGGTTGGGGTTGCATCAAGCCAAGAATTGCCAGCCGAGGACAGCGAAGTTGGTCAATGCGATGGAGATGGATCCATTTGACTTTCCCCAACCCCAGCTCGGAATTTGATTTGTGGAGCCCAGTACCGACAGGCGGCGCAGTTGTTGAAGAGGCCCAACTCCTGCTTCACAATGAAGAGCAAGAAGAGATACGGCATTCCCTCCGTCCGGGTCCTGAATATTTACCCGATTAGCCCTGCCTGCTGCTCAGTGCTCACGCTCACGCTCATCGCGTCCTCGGGGAAGAGCTCCGCTCGGGGGTAATGCCGTCGGAGAACTTGCGGAGAACTAACCAGTCGTTTTCCAGGCCCGACGGCTGGAAATTGGCTCTGAAGTTTGTGGGGGTGAAGCGGCTACGGATGGATTCTTCGTCCACTGCTGTCGGCTATTCATTCTGTGCCTGAAGGTGCTCCCGAGGTGGTGGTGGTAGTCTTGCTTGGAGCCCGAGGCAGTGAGCCCCAAGCAACAGGATAGATGGGGCAATTGTAAATCGAGTAGTATTAAAATATATAGATGTCTCATTCTGACACAACAAACATAGAATCAAGAAAGCTGGGAATATAACGACCGATACCGCTCACCCGTAAAACCTACAAAGATTAGCAATTGCGTCTTTCCCGGGAAAGGAGAACCTACCAAGCAGCAAGGGCTATAATCAAGTACATCATCATCAACAGGACACCCTCGAGCCAGTGCGATTTTCCGTCGCCGATGAGATAGTTCACCTTCCAAGGTTAACTGAGTCACGGCAAGAGGGGGCATGCAGCTTACCAAAAGCACGGATACAAAGAGCAGGATCACCTGGAAGGCATCGAAGAATAGTGTCTATCATAATTAGTGGCGTAATCTCGTTTGCTGGCAAAAAGCCTACCATATCATCCTTGCCTGCGTTTTGTTAGCTCGGCCTCCGCATCTGTGTTGTTATCATGAGAGACCTACCCATAATCCAACCAATCACGACAATGAGTGGAAGAACGAGCAGTGCAATCTGCATACTTGAGCCCACTGCAACACCAATGGCCAGGTCCATCTTGTCCTTTATTGCGACTGTTACCGCAGTGGCGTGCTCCGCCGCGTTGCCGACAATCGGGAGCAGAATCAGACCGACAAACGTTTTCGAGATGCCTCCACGCTCCGTTAGAGCGTCAATCGAGTCAACCTGTGCCAATTAGTTACAACCTTCAACAGCACTCGTCGGGGGGCTGTACCATGAACTCCGCGCACAGTGCAACAAAGGCCGTAGAGATGCCCAATGTTAGAACAGCAACCCATATACTCAGCTGCGGCACTTCCTGCTCCTCGGGCTCTTGCATCGCTCCCGGATTCGAGCCCACCATGGCCGCCGACATATGGCCGATCTGTGCGATGCCTCGGCTGGCATCGCCTTCTGTCACTTTCTGGCGTCTCTTCTCGGATTTTTGGCTTGGTGCGTTGTAGATCTCCGTGTGCGACTTGAGCTGGAAAAAGAGGTAGCACCCGTAGACAACCAACAAAATCACGCTAGTGCCTGTTCAAAGTCAGAAATTACTCTATAATCATGACAGCAGGGGCTCACCTCGCGAGAGTGGTGCAACCTTAGTTTTATCCCCTACACCCATTAGCAGTTGATCCGATGCTTTCAGAACGCTTCGCTTACCGTCTGACCAGGCGTGGAAGGCTGTGGGTATGATCAAGCTTCCGACTGCCAGCGAAAGAAGACTGGCCGCCGTCTGTGCTACGACCGGGTTGAAATGTTGCTCGAGCCGGTTGACGCCACCGAACAGGAAGCACATGCCCAGCACCAGGAGAAGGTTGGAAAGCATACTTCCAATCAGAGACGTCTGCACAATGAGCACCTCATCATCAACCAAGGCAATAATAGCAACGATCAATTCAACAGCATTTCTATAACCATCAGCGCGAGTCGACACAGCGCGATAGGACCGTCTTACCCAAAAGTTGCATTCAGCAACCCGCCGATTGTCTCTCCTGTCCTGCACCCTGTCAGCACCAGGTCACGTTGATTTAGTTGATGTACGTACCGCAGTGCGATTTCCTCCGTCGCGTAGCTCAACATGGCTGCCAGTGGGCTATGATTGTTAGATTCGATCCAACCAGTGTGTCTCTGATACATACATAATGGCAATAAAGTTGACAACAAATATTGCGACAGGGTCAACATGGGCGTAGTGCAGCGCAACTAAGACCGTTAGCGCCCAGCATCTTACGGAAGGATTGCAACATACTTCCGGCCGGTGCAGCGACAAGAAGGATATTGATCCATGAGTTCAGGACGGTTGCCTTGAATTGTCCCACGGCGGTGAACTGTTGTTTATGCTCTGATTCTTCTTCCGCAGCTAGGTTTTCTGAATCGTCACCCTCTGATCGGTTCCCTATTCCTAATATACCTTTTCTCTTCCGAGGCTTGCCATTTGAATCGCCACTGGGGTCGTCACGATTCGAGACATTAATCGGTTCACTGCTAGACGTTGATGGTTCGGGCACGACTTTCTCCAAAGAACTCTCAGGCCGGGCCGTATCGGTTGTCGTGGGGCGAGCGGGGAAAGTATCTGCATGAACTGGACCTTCTAGGCCCTCTCTCATCACTCTGTTGCGTTGTACTTCTTCCGAAGGGCGCACCGCACTAGCAGTTTGGGACGGGGTTAACCGGCTCTCAAGCTGAATGGAACTAGTTCGTCGTGGGCTCCTTCGAAACTTCTTGAAGGGATTATGGATCGTTGGTTCACCCTCATTGTCATACCATGCCGACCTCCGCGCTTGACTTTTGTAAATATCTGCCACGTTCAGTTAGGAGAGGGGTAGGCAGGACCCATTCAGAGAAGAGCGCCTCACGCATATTGCCAGAGTAGTATGTTTCTTCGACTTGAAAATATGTAATTGATGTCCCTGTATAGATGTCAGGACCAAGAGCAAGGCTGTGGAATATGTATCCAAAGTTGGGTGGCACGGTGAGGCCTGAGCCACAAAGTTGGCGTCGCCGCGCCACCAGCACAGCATTTTCGGACGCAATACCCCTGCAATCGGCGAATGAAGAGCTGAGATGTGACTTACTCTGACGTGACCCGTGGCTGGAGGCACCTGAGATGGATATCTGTGGCTCAAAGCACTTAGCTCCAAGTTATATTGCAGCCTGGAGTACTGAGAAGGAAAGCTGTGAGGCTGGTTGCGAGTTTGGGCTTGCGGAGTCGGTAAAGGGGCTAAGGGGGAGATGGTCCACGATTGTGGGACACGTTCTCTCCTTCCAAAGGAGCGAGCAAATTCGAAGAAGAAACGATCCAAGGAATGTGAGAGTCGAGAGAAAAAGAGCGGTCAAGCCTTGAAGAGTCTGCGGTAAGCAGAAGCCTGGCTTCCATCAGAATCCCGCTTGATTTCAAAAAGTTGGAATCCATGGTTGTTTTGCTGATCGGCTCTGTGCAAAGAAATCCGATCACGGCCAAGACTTCCATGGCAAAGCTTTTTCCGTTCTTGGCGGTGGTGGCACAAAGGATCAAGCATGAAAGACTGTCTCTCTCCCTGTCAGCAGGGATCGGAAACTCCTCTCTTTGACTGGTCCTTGGAGCCCCTGGTCTTTGAACAACCGCCAGCTGGGGTCTCCTTATTGGCTCTGGAGTGTGGCTATGCAGTCCCACAATACGTTGCAATGCGCGTTGTCATCAAAGACACAGGGGCTCAGGGGATCTGAAAAGATGGCATGAATTGGGCTGGTGTTGTGAGAGAGGTGAGCCAGAAGAATTATTGAAAAATTCGGTCAAGTGGCCCGTCCTGATTCAGGAACAAATGTTGTGGCCCTGGCGATCCTCTGGAAGTACAGTGCAGGGATGGGAGAGCATCTGGACCTGGTGACAACTTGAACCCACACATTCAAACCATTTCCTATTCGGTGCAATATCTGCCCAGTGCCACTGCCCAGCCCATCGATAATCTGCTTTCGAGGGACAATTTCATATCCCCAGGCCTTGAACAGTCTGCTGTTGATCCGCTTCCGCGGTCCAGTTCAAGATCAACAAGCAATTATTGGCAGAGAAACAAGACCAATCCAAGTCCTGGGCGCTTGTAAGATACCTGTATTGGATGCCTGGTTACCGTATTTACGGTAATTGATAACAGGGGCGTCGCCATTTCACCAATCAGTGCTTGAGATCTGGATCATGTTTCAGATATTCTGAGCTGACATCCTCCCTTCTCTGCATTGTTCCCAGCTTGTCGGCGACCAAGCTTCATAAAGATATCCAGAAGAAACACTCAGATTTGCGGTGACCAAGTTCCAGAACCAAAAGTCATGAGCATTTCCTCCATGATACCTAATATTTTAGGGACCAGACCCTCCTAGACCTGGGGACTTGAGCCAAAGATGACTTCAAGTTCAATTGAAGTTGTGAGCCCGTGTAAGACCCCGTATTACAGTTCCCTTCCCATCCGGCGCCTGCCATCCAGTCCCGCTGTCTTTCAAGGTTCCGCTTGGCCTCCTTTCCTCTGATTTCATCTTTCTTCCTCCTCTTCGCTCCTGCCTTTTCACTGCCTCGTGTCCATCCATCGCTTCTTCCTCTTCATCAGGCGGCGAAGTGTGTCTGCCGTCAGTCGTTCGTTGACATTTGAAGAGCATATTGACTTCCCATCCCCACCTTCTTTTGGGAGAAGTTATCGTCATTAACGATCTTCGTGATCAACCACTGATTACCCGATCTTCTTTTCTCGACACTCATTGTTGGCTGTTGGTCGTTTCTAATCCAACATGAAATTCTCCCTCGCCCTCGCTGGCGTATCCCTCCTCGCAGGCCGCGCCCTGGCGGCCGACTTGCCCGTCATTGCTACCAAGGTACAAGGCACAGTCGCACCACACTGGCCATTCTAACGGTTTGTAGGGTAATAAATTCTTCTACTCCAACAATGGCACCGAATTCTTCATCCGGGGTGTTGCGTATCAGCAGGAGTATGCCTCAAACGGCACCGCTAAGTCCAACGAGCATTACACCGACCCGTTGGCCGACGACTCCGACTGCGAACGTGATATCCCGTATCTGAAGCAGCTGCGCACCAACGTCATTCGAACCTACGCTGTGGACCCGAGCGCGAATCATGACCGCTGCATGGGGCTGTTGGCAGATGCTGGCATCTACCTGATCACCGATCTATCGTCCCCCGCTGAATCGATCAACCGTGCCGATCCACAGTGGAACGTTGATCTGTACAACCGCTACACCAGTGTCGTGGACGCTTTCGCCAAGTACTCCAATGTAATTGGTTTCTTCGCCGGCAACGAGGTCGCCAACAACAACACAAACACCAACTCGATCGCCTTTGTCAAGGCTGCCGTGCGTGATATGAAGGCCTACATTAAGAAGAAGAACTACCGCGAATCTCTCGTAGTTGGATACGCCACTGATGACAACGCTGACCTTCGTGAGGATATGAAGGACTACCTGGTTTGCGGTGACGAGGAGAGCAGGATTGACATGTTCGGTTACAATATCTATGAGTGGTGTGGTGATTCGAGCTTCGAGACCTCTGGATACAAGGCGCGCACTGAGGAGTTCAGCGACTTCCCCGTTCCCGCCTTCTTCTCTGAGTATGGCTGTATCAATCCTCGTCCCCGCAAATTCACCGATGTCCCTGTCTTGTTTGGGCCCCAGATGAATGACGTGTGGAGCGGTGGTATCGTCTACATGTACTTCCAGGAGGTGAACGACTATGGTCTGGTTAGTGTGGACGACGGTGAAGTTAAGACTCAGGATGATTTCTCGTACCTTTCTTCGCAGATGCAGAAGGTTACGGCCACCGGCGTCAACAGCAACTCCTACACCCCCGAGAACACTGCTATCCCAACTTGCCCCAAGGTCAACAAGGCTTGGGAAGCCAACGAGAAGCTTCCTCCTTCGCCGAATGCACAGCTCTGCTCCTGCATGGAGAGCAGTTTGACCTGCAAGGTGAAGGATTCGGTTGATGAGGAAAAGTACGGCTCAATCTTTGACTACATTTGCGGGCTTGAGGACGGCAAGTACTGCGCTGGACAAAAGGCCGATGCGTCCGCCGGCCAGTACGGAGCGTACAGCGTCTGCACGGCCAAGCAGCAGCTTTCGTTCGTCATGACCCAGTACTACAAGGGTCAGGACAACGACGCCACAGCCTGTGACTTTGATGGTCGTGGTGAGGTTGTTGACGCTTCCGAGAAGGACGGCTGCGGCTCTTTGCTGGACCAGGCTGGTGATGATGGTACTGGCAACGTCTCAACCCCCGAAGGTGGCGTTGGGGGCGACCCCGATTCCGACTCTGGATCTGGCTCGTCTGATACCTCGGACGGAGCTGCTGGTGTGGCGGCCACCCCGATGGCTGTGTATGTTGGCAAGTGGCAGATCGGTGCCTACTTTATGACCAGCTTGTTTGCGGGAGCAGGTATGCTTCTGTTGTAGACCGGAGCGGGCACTGGGGGGTGTGGTTTGTTTATGTCACGTCGGTGTTTCTTGTATTGAGTTGTGACCTGTAGTACATAGTACATAATCTGTCAATTTTGTTCCACTCGCTTTCAATCTCTGGCCTCTTGAGAAGCTTGGATGAAGGTTCGGTCTGTTGCACCGACCTGTGCGGGTCGTCGGTCGAAAATATTTTCGCAACGCTTGCTTCGGCGATGCGACAGCTCGCCGAAGACGGAAAAGAATCCGCCATCACTGCGATCATGCCCAACATGATTTATAAATTAACTAGTTCAGCATGAATCATTCTCTTTCTTCGTTCTTCAATTCCAATTCTTTCCTCGACAATCCCTGGCATGGACCCAGACCCAGAAAGAGGCGTCCCTGAAACGGGGAGCAACACTCCAAGCAATCCCCCGTATGGTCTCCAAAAAACTCCCTCGACTCCAGCATCACCAGGCTACTCCCTGCCACTTTGGCGCAAAGCAATCATCCTCTTCGTCGTCAGCTGGATGACGCTCGCCGTGACATTCTCAAGCACCTCACTACTCCCCGCGACACCTGAGATCGCCTCTGAATTCCACACGACGCCAGAGATCCTGAATATCACCAATGCCGGCGTGTTACTGGCGATGGGGTTCTCGAGTCTGATATGGGGCCCGCTCACTGTGTTGCTGGGGAGGAGGGTCAGCTACAATACCGCCGTGGGTGTGCTTGCTGCTTGTTCCGTGGGCACGGGGGCAGCGCAGAATATGGCCATGTTTACGGCGTTTCGGGTGATGGGGGGTTTGACAGGGACGAGCTTTATGGTTTCCGGGCAGACCGTTTTGGCAGATATTTTTGAGCCAGTGTGTCTCTATTCTTCCGGTATTATTTGTGGCCGACGTTGACGGGCTAACTGTAGGTCGTGAGAGGGACGGCTGTTGGGTTCTTTATGCTTGGGACTGTGACGGGGCCTGCAATCGGTATCCTTACCCCGTCCGTCTTTAATTTATCAGAAGTTGTATAGCTAATGGGTGTAGGTCCCTGCATCGGCGGCGTCATCGTCACATTCTCCAGCTGGCGCAATATCTACTGGCTCCAAACCTCTATGGCCGGACTCGGCCTCGTCCTCTCCATCCTCTTCGTCCCCGAGGTACAAGCAGAAGTCGAGAGCGAGATCGGCAAAGAGAAGGCCAAGAAGGACATCACCCCACTCTACATCCTCCAAGTCTTCAATCCAACGCGGATCTTCGGACTCTGGTTGTACCCGAACATCCTCCTCTCCGTACGCGCCCGCCTCCAAGCTGTATAGATAAAACAGAGATACTAACGGGATGAGGAATGGAAAAGTTCATAACCTGCGGCCTCCTCTCAACATTCCTCTACGCCCTCCTCTCCTCCTCCCGCACAATCTTCAACCCGCGCTTCAACCTTTCCTCCGCCCTCGTCAGCGGCCTCTTCTACCTCGCCCCAGGAGCCGGCTTCCTGGTGGGAAGTATCCTCGGCGGCCGGCTATCAGACGCCACAGTCCGCAAGTACATCCTGCGCCGCGGGTTCCGGTTACCGCAGGATCGGCTGAATAGCGGGCTCTTCATGCTTTTCCTCGTTTTGCCGGGGGCGACGCTGGTGTATGCGTGGACGTTGCAGGAGGAGGTCGGGGGCATGGTTGTCCCCATTATTGCGGGGTTTGTTGGCGGCGTAGGCCTGATGGGGAGTTTTAATGGGTTGAATACCTATGCTGCTGGTTTGTATACCCCCTTTCTTTCTTTGTTTTTTGTTCTTTTTTCCTTTTGTCTTCCGCCGAGAAAGGGTACACTGTACAGTATGTGCTAAGAAGTGGATTTTGTAGAGGCACTCCCTGCTCAGCGGAGCGAAGTCATCGGCGGGAAGTATATCATCCAGTATACCTTCTCTGCTGGCGCAAGTGCGCTGGTTGTACCCCTGATTGATGCGATTGGGGTTGGGTGGACTTTTACGATTTGTGGGTTCCCTCCTCATCCCTCCTTTCTTCCACCACCTGTGCGGATGATTGAGCTGACTTTGATTTCAAGGTGCGGTTATGACGCTTATTGGGGCTGTGCTGGTTGTGATTATTGCCCGGTGGGGGATTGATATGCAGAACCGGGTGGAGCAGAGGTTTCCTCTTCAGAGGAAGTGATTTGCGCGACTATGACTGCATAGTCTTGGTCCCGATCCTGATTTAGGTCTTTGTTGTTGAGTTGATGATACCCATACCTATAGAGTGACACATACATAGAGATAGACAGACATAGATCTATATGTTACATGATGATGTTAATGAGGGGCGAAGATTATGAAAATTCATGACCGGAATATAAGTTCTCTGCATCGTTCATAAATGCCTCGACGGGGTGCAACAGTCCCAGATCTAGATCTGATTGCGCGAGAAAGTCCTGCATCGTCGGCTCCATGAAGGCCATTTCGGTCGTGAAGCCGCCTGCGAGGTCGTGCGTGGCGAGGGGGTCTTCTTGTCCTTGGTGGTGCCCTGTAACGGCGCCTAGCTGGTTGTATCCCGTGCTCATGAAGTCTGGCACGGGCCCTGTGACTGAACCCGATGCTACTCTCCCGGCTGAAGTGGTTGATGGAGGAGCCATGGGTGCAGAGGAGAGCGGTAACGCGGTACCGCCTATTCCAGTCGTGGCAGCAGCTGGGGGGGCCCTTGTTTGAGGGCCGTCAGGCTGTCGCTCGGTGCGATACCGATCGAGGCAGTGCTTGACTTGTTTGAGGTTGTGGTAGAATTCGGAGGCAGCCAGGTTGCCATTTTCGCTCATAGATGATAGCACCTCGAGGCCTGTTTCGAAGGCTCCTAGGTCTGCGGGACTGCCGATTGGAACGAAAGTGGACATAGCCAGGACGAGTGAGGATGAGAAGAGGTAGTGCGCGTGAAAGTAGCCGAAGACGGGAATCCATCCGTTGATCCACTTGGTGAGAATAATGGAGTGGGAATGGCGGGCGGCATGAATGCAGGCCTCTCCCAGAGTTAGGACAGGCTGTGAGATGTTTTCTCTTGAGGTTGAGTTTGCGCCTGTGTTCGAATCGCGAGCGTGATCATCGTTGAGTTTGAGGAGGTGGAGGAGGGTTGGGCGTGTTGCAAGGATGACGCACTGTTGGGTTAGCTTACAGATGGTAGAGGAAACTTAAAAGGAAGTACCTGATTGAATGCAAGATGGAGCGACGTGAAATGTTTCTGGCTCATCTCTGGTTCATCAACGTTTAGCCGCAGATGCTCGGGCAGGGTGTCCACCCAGCCCTTCAGCGCCTTCAGTAGTTTCTGTACCCGCTGTAGAAATGTTTCGTTGTACTTGCGCCGGCTGTACACTTGGGCCGTCGTGTCACCCACGATGCGAGCGAGTTTGATATTGGCCCGCAGGTACTCCGCGTCCGAGAATTGCTCCTCATACAGGTGTGTAGGCGAAATGCTCGACGGCAGATCGAGGTGGATGTCGTCGTCCGAAATCTGCGACGGCAGGCCCATCTTCGACGACCACATGCGATCAAAGATGTAAATAGTCCACCAGATACGCACTCGATGCTGGCGCTCGACTGGATCGATGAGCTGCGACTCGGGAATATTGTGGTTCAGCCCTATGCATAAGCCCAGCCGTATGGCACTTCCGATCAAAACGTATGCTGAGTGTCGTCTGTTCAAGTAATAAGAGAAGAGAGACTACGCCATTAGCAAGTTGCCTTCTGCAGGTGGTAAAAACATACCAGCAGCAATAGTGTTTCTAGATGCGTGATGCTAGTTCTCTCTGGGAGCACCTGTACCAGACTCAAGGAGCGGGAGAAATACGACGTGCCCGGGACCCTGGACCCGGAAGATGGCTCACTCCGCATGGAATAAGCTTCTCCAAACGCAAACAGAGCAAAGAACTTGCACTGGTTTACGGTAGACTCGAAATCACCGGTTCTGTATGTCTCCTCCAACTTCTCCAACGTGGACTTCCGCAAGAGAACATGGTAGATAGAACTAATCTGTCGGAGAGCAATCTTGACCAGCAACCGTGCCTGCTGAAGGCTTGGCCACTGAATCTCACCTGCATTGGCTTCCGCAATTACCTCTTCCTTCACGTACTGCGTCCGACGGATGTGGGCCGTCGCACTACTCCCCGTCAGGAACTGACGAAAGCGAGTAGCGAACGCGGTGCATGCCGCCTCGCCGATAAAAATTGGCGGCGCCGCAGGATCATAAGCATGAAACCACGCCCGATCCCCGATCAATGGATTCCTAATGCTTGTGCTTTCCTCTTCGGGTGCTCCTTCTGACCGATCGGGGTCGGTGCTCCCGTCACCTTGGCTTGCTTCGGGGGTGTTGGCCGAGGAGTTCGATTGCTCTTTCAAACGTCGATTCTCGGCTAGGACTTGCTCTAAGTAGCTGTACCTCAGTTAGTTTAAGTCGACACCGTAATGGATTTGTCTTGATCTTGCCTTTCGCTGACCTTGACTTGGCGGTCCCGTGCAGGATATCGACAGTCATCAGCACAACCGACGGCCCGACATTTCGTGCAGGGCTGGCCACCAGAGCACTTGATTTTATGAGAGTGGCATCGTTCGCATCTGAGACGGATTAGCCAACCTGCACACCATCATGATTTAATGCAAAATTACGTCTTTGCCGTGAGGGAAAATTGGCAGACGTACGCAACGATCTTCCTTCGCTTCAACACCTCACCCGGCGAGTCCGAAGTTCTGCTATGTCTCCTGCGATTCATTAATCATGCCATGTATCACAAGGTCGGAGAAAGGTGCAATTGCGACGATACGGCTGGTTCGTTATGAAGCTCGGTGATGTGTTACTGCGGATGGTGGCGTTGGTTTCGGCGTCCTGCCATTTCGCCGAGAGAGAGCCATGTATTAGGTTTAGCGTCAATCAGATCGGAATGGTCCACTGGCAGGGCTGGATGCTTTCCTATCTTGAGTATAATCCATGCAGTTGCTGATACATGCTTCTGTCCAAATCTGTAGTAACGACCCGCTATACCCCATTCTGCCCAAAGAGTTGTTAGCTCTCGAGCAGCCCCAGGGCTATCGCCGACCTTGAGACCCATTCCTCTTCCAGATGTTCATCTACGCTGTGACGAAACGCATCCTCTGTGATAGCAGATGCATAGTCTGCTCTGCTTGCTGTGTTCCACAGAGGAGTGTTCATCGGCAATGGAAATTTTAGATCACGCACGAGAAGCCTCTCGCCTGCTCTTGCCGTGATGTCAAACTCTTCGACGCCTTGTTTGGCAGGCCTGTTGAACGCTCTAGAAACTTTGAAAAGAGCGAGGCCAAATCGCTTAATTTCCTCAATGCTTACCCAAATGTATACAGCAGGACTATCTCGGCAATATCGGGTAAGCATGTTGGGGTAGTATAGCATGCCCAGCTTCTTACAGCTCGCGACAAGCCTGCCGAGGAGATCGGCTTCCGCGGGAGCAAGAGAAGGCTTCAGGTCCAGACCAAGTGTCCCATTACCTTTATATAGTAAAGCAAAAATTATGTGAAGCAGAATAGCCTGGTACATCGAGATAGGCCAGGGACAGGTGCTGTCTGGGTCCACTAAGGTAGAAGCGTCCCATGCATCCTACAGGCTTTGATGTCAGTAGAGTAAACCCATAAAACGTGAAGGTTCCCGCTATCATACTTTTTGTTGGTGTATAGCCGAGCTCAGGACATTATGAAGGTCAATGGCTGCCGCCCGTGCGTTCGGTTCCTCGCTCACCCACAGGCCAATAACAACCATCGACTGAATGAGTAAAGGCGTCTCCCGGCAGTCATTGAAGGATGCTCGATGCAGAAACGGCCAGTAGGGGTGAAAGAGCCGAAAGTATAAATCGAGGTAATGTCTTTGCTTTTCAGAGCGACCTGCCTTGCGCTGTGCCAGATCATCGTGCAATGGCGTTGGCAGACTGCCTGTCAAGTAATGGGGAGGCCCGCCCTGCTGTTCTGTAGCCCGGGGTTCAAGGGAACAGCAAATCCCGCGGCGCAGACATGCGCTGCATGGTGGCCCTCCTTCGCACCGCGACTTGGAATTCCGACAGTGTGTACATGCATATTTTGGGCGCGGTGCGGGTTGGCTCACCCCATGCGTCTTTTGCATGTGCCGCCGGAGTGTGTCACTAGGACGTCAGCATTAAGGACATTGTGTATGGAGTTGAAATATGGGTAAGAACGAATACCTTCTCACCTTCGACCAAATTCTCGATCACAGACTGAACATCGGAGCGGCTGACGCCGAGAATGTTGGGCCTCATGGCGACGCAGATGTTCCCTCCGCTGGTAGCTTGCGCTACAGGCCTGGAAACGACATACGAATGCCTTTGTTGTCATCCTGTTACGTTGTTAAGCTAGCTATTGTCCGTGGATCTGGTGGAGGAGTCTGTATTTGGAGAATCACAGCTAAAGGTCCACTGGGTGGGATGGTGGGATGCTCCGGCTCACCAAAAGGTAGCTTAGTAAGATATTCTACAAGTGGATTCCTGGACCATTCTCTTCCCGACTTTTTCAAAGCGATATTTGTGCAAGATGAGGGAGTATAATAGCAGATTATGTCTGTATAACCTAATATCCATGTATTTATTATCCTCGAGAGTTGGTGTGCTGGATGTCCGATGCGATAGTTCGCCTCCACAAAGGGCATAAGCTAACAAGCCACTTAATGTCTACCAGGTACAATGAGATGTCTCGCATTTTAGGACAATTATAGTTGCACCAGAGCTCAAAGGTAAGACAAGAAAATTCAGATTCCGATATAGTACCCATTTCCCGAGCTGACATGCAGTAGAAAAGGAACACAATCTTCGCGGTGATATATGTTTAACCACCTCTAGATAATCGTTTTCCACACGTCCATGGAAGAGAAGCTGCTGATCCCACTGAATCGTTCCTCGACAAATGTGCCATTTCCTACTCAAGTAGGGCCTGCAATATTTGAGCAGGTGTCCGCTTCGGTGCGGCGATCTCTAGCACCTCCTTGCTTGTCGTAGAAGCAGTGGACTTTCCCTCCCACATCGGCTCTAGGGCACGTTTGATCGACCAGACAATATTCTTCGGTTGATCATTTCCCAAGTACTCGGACTCGATGTATGAATCGAGGGGCGACATGTCTTTGTAGCTGACACGCTCGACCTGCACACCGATATACTGCTCAACCATTTTCACGATCTGGTCCCCAGTAACGTCCTCGGGACCGTTCAGAATATACTTAGCCTTGTTATGAACAGATACATCGTCTTGGGCCAGGAGGTGAGCTGCAAAGACTCCAATTTCATCAGGGTCAATAATGCCAACAGGGGCGTCCTTCGCCGCCATCAGCCGAAGTACATCCTGTTTTCCAGTCTTGCGGTACTGTTTAATGAATTCGGTAGCACCGTAGAGGTAAAAGCTCCCAAAAGCGTTGGGCTGAAGCGAAGTCCATTGCAAGTTGCTGAACTCCGGCGCGCTCAAGAGAGCCTCGATCGCCCAATGCGAGCGTGCATAGTAGGTGGCACAATCTGGGCGGACATTCCGGGCAGCCGTCGAGATCCGCACAACGTACTTGACACCGGCTTGGAGCGCGGTAAGGTGGAACGCCGATTCTTCGGCGAATTGGTTCGGTTTGTTGTGTGGTGCGATGAATGCTCTCTCTACCTCATGCTCGCGGAGCCAGTCCGCGGTGATTTCCACCCAGTTCTGCTCAACTACCTCGACGCCGGGTATTCTGGCAAGCTGTTGAGCGACTTTACCGTTCAAAGAACGCGTCAGAGCAATAACCCGATGATTGGAGACGGCGTTGCTTGTTGCTAGCAACTTAGGCAGGGTTGAAACAACGCCTCGGCCAGTGTTGCCGGTGGCACCGACAATGAGGATAGTGGGAGACATGATAATGAAGTAAATTCGGGAAGAAGGTACTCCGTATATGGGACCGCAAACAATTTCTCTAATAGAGTGGTACGATGAGATGGGTCGAGGCCGAAAGCAGTACTCGGCATCTTATACTTTGCTTTGCCCTCCTGTATATCAAAATGAGGGTTTGAACCATTCTCATTAGAAAGCATTGGAAATGATTCGAAACCCCAATAAATCAGCACACTCTCTCTACCAACGAGTTACAGGTTATGATTAAGTATAATTACAAATCATGTGTGACTCAAACGGCCCCCCGAGTGGGCTGCTCCGAAACTTGGCTCCCTCGCCAGGCCTCCCATCGGGGGTTGGGGTGTGCAGGGATGATTGAGCAAAGGCATCCCAAGCAGAAGGACGTTTCGGTATTCCGAAGGATTCGCTAGAAAAATTTCCGGTTGCTATCCATTCCGTCTAGGTAGCTATATATTCACAGGTGTTGCACGATGCTATGATGTATGTCGACGTTGGAGCACAACAATAAGTTTGGGCATCAAAACCGTGGCGGTTGCCGCGCTTCTAGTTGCATTGACTGGCCTCACGGGTACAAAAGCATATCCCAAGTACGATACTAGGATAAAGGATAGATAGAAGACTTGTGGTGTGCTCCTAGCATACACATGCCACAACAATGTTCAGGTCGTGTCTGTGAAGTTTGGAGCCTTGGGCCGTTTATTGGCCAAAATGTATACTGGATGGCTTCATCAAGAGGTTTCCCCGTGTGTTTAGGGAGAAGTGAATGGGTATACTATTTACCGTCGGGCTATCGTCCGATATGAATGGTCCGGATGGTCTGAGCTGTCTTCGTGGTTGGAGATGAGGATGGGTATTGTTCCAGGGGAAGGGAGATGATTCTCGAGACGCCCACCCGAGTCAACCGACTTAAGGGCAGTTCAGAGGATGTTGCTGTTAAGCTGTCCGTAAGGGATTTAGCCTTGTTTTGATTTCTTCAAACGAGCGCGAGTAATGTTCCCCAACTCCGAATGGCACGCGATTCCCATACTCGCAACCTCGGACCTTCGCCGCCAGTCTCCGGAACCTTTTTCCATGCCAATTGCTGCCGCACTTGTGGTCGAAGACAGCGTCGCTCCGTTGCCGTCATCATGGCATGACATTTTTTTCTTCGCTACCTCCAGTCAATATGCACCACCAACCGCACTATCAATGGGGCAGGGTCACGAGTCAAAGCATTATGGCCCTGGCTTTTGATGTGAATTGGAATTGGTAAACCCCCAGCACTTCTAGTTATCGACGCCTAGCGAACTGACCGCGCTCCCCCCAAAAAACCCTGCAGCTGAGCTTGTCCTATCCACCATGTTGGGTCGGCCCTATCTCCTAAACAGCCAGAAGCTGGGAATACTGCCATTGTTGCCATCCGCAGGCTAGACGGGGACAGAACTTCGAAGCGAGTCAGACGTTTTGAAGAACCTCGAAATATGATGGAATACCCATACATGCTGCCCGTCGATGGAAGGACTTGCGGGTCGGGGGCACACTCATCGCTGCCGCATACTGGAAAGTTCACTGGAACTCAAATTTGGTGTGTCTCCTGGCATTATTGTCGCGGGAACGTCCGCCATCACGGACATTGTTCAAGCTACGGTCGCTAGGCCGCGCGATGCGAATCATCTTCAACATCAGGCGCTATACTAATATCATTCGTCCTGATATCAAACAGGGTGTCCGCCGACAACCTTCATGACACTCCTCCGCGTCGGAGATACATCCAGATCGGCAGAGCAAAGGGGCCGCAATAATTGCCTTACTCGCCATCCGGATGGTGTCAAACGTCGGAAGACAGCAAAGATGACACAGTTCTGTGACGCATACAGCACCTCCTAAAACCATCTAACAAGATTGGTTTAATCTGCATTCGGGGCGGGGGGCAGCAGGGAATCGGGGGAAGCTTTACGGGTTCAGGTTGCCGCGCGGTGAGATGTGCCTATCTATTATGCTGTCTCCCATCACACCCCCTGGCGAAACATATGTCGACTAATGGTGGATTCAAAGCCTGAAGCACAGCTCGAGCAAGCGGAAGGGTCGTTCGACCAATGTTGCCAGAGCGACACCGACGTCTTGTCCCTTTCGTTTTTGCACCTCTTGGTGCAAGAATGGCGGTCCATGGAATTCCAGCAAAGGGTGTAGTTCGATGAAACGTATCCCGTGGATCGCTACATTACGGGGCGATTTGAATCGAGCGTGAGGATCGAGAAGCGGCCTCATGATCAAGATTTCCGGACAACCACCTCTGGGTAACACCCCAACGCGCCACAGTGATTCGAGAACGTTACGTCAGTTTGGCTGCTCACACTCGAGCCTCCAACAAAGGCGCAAACTCAAAATTATGACAGAGATTTCTGAGTGGAAAAAGGAAGCTGGTGATGATTTGCATTCTTCATGGACCATGGGTGCTCCCGTGCTTTGGGGGGACATCAGTCGCTCCGATTGGCCAAGCATCCAAGCTCTCCCAATTTGGGGCAACCTTGACAGTGCTCTGGAGGCCGGCATCTGCTCCCAACCTACCACAGTACAGAATTCCCTGGTCAGTCACAAAACCGGACCGTGTGTCCCTTCTTCATGCCCGAAACTTCCGGCGGGCAACATCGACGAAGTCATTGACACTTCTTCATTGCTCAGAGTCGGAGTTGGACGAAAGGGTGTCGGCAGCATCTTTCTCTTTCCAGGTTCGTCCTCGATCATGAGCGAGCGGAATTACCCTTTCCCCTTCACATCCTTCACCTCTTCGTCCGAACCCACGGAGACCGAACCTCTCTACGGCTGGGCCGCGCCGACGTTCCGTCAGCCTTCTTTCCCGCTCCAAGCACCGTCCGAGACGGTACCCAGCCATCCTGAAACCACTGTGAATGCTCCGGTCGTCGCTCTCCAAGAGCACTCGTTGAATAGCAAGGTCGCAATACCCCGGTCAGTGAACTCAAATGCGGTATCGAATCGGGGCCGAGTCAGTCGGGCATGCGAGAACTGTAGGGACCAAAAAGTGAAATGCACTGGACAGCGTCCAACGTGCCACCGATGCCAGGAATCAGGGATACAATGCTCATACGGCGACCGAAAACGAGAGAAGTTGACCAGGTCCGTGAGTTAATGAGATTTATACTGGGATAGTCATAGATTTGACCACGCGAACTAGGCGACTTAGTGACTTGTCGGCCCGAGTTCGGACGTTCGAAACTCTGTTGCAAAATATATACCCAAATTTGGACTCGTTATCTGCGCAATATGCTGAACAGTTTTTAAGCGATGTAAGCGCAATCCCTTCGACGTTGAGCCCAATACGCCCCATTTCCGTATCGGTTTCGAGTTCATACTCAACAATATTCTCATAGCAGCAACCCGACAATGACCAACGATCAAACCATCTTCCCCCGGTATTGCCTTCTCCTCCCTTCAACACCGATCCGGGTTCTCCGATAGGCTCCATCGACTTTACTAATGAAGACTTCAACCGTGATGAGAAGATACAAGCTATGGGATTTGTCGGCGAACATTCGGAGATTGCTTGGATTTGTAGGCTGAAAAAGATCTTGCATCAGTTTCATCACGGTCCTTTGGGGAAGAACCTTGATCGCAGCGCTGTAACTACGTCGAATTACTTCCTCGATGACGTGGAAGTAGATGTCATCGACGATGTTGAATTGTTCCAGCGCCCGGCCCCAGCGATTGCTGACAGGCTAGCCGATATTTACTTCCAAACTGTACACCCTTACTTCCCAATTATCGGCAAGGTCATTTTTCAGGGCCAATACAGGTCCTTCTATTCAGCCTCTTCTACCCGACCAGGAAAGCGGTGGCTCGCAGTTCTCAATATGATATTTGCCATTGCTGCAAAATATGCCCATGATTTATCGCAGAGAACCGAGCCAAACGCAGATGACCACATTATATACTTTTCCCGAGCCTGGAAGCTCAGCATGGGTGATGTTGCTTTGTTGGATCACCCAAACCTTCAGCAAGTCCAGCTGGAAGGTTTATGCGCCTTTTACCTTGTAATGGTGGGTCAGGCGAATAGGTATGTTGCCGTCTCATGTTTCCCTGCGCCATACCAGCAGCCGCAGAAAGCTGATTTAAATTAAGGTCTTGGAGACTTTCCGGAATGTCGATACAGTCAGCTGTTACCATGGGATTGAATCTACGAAATGAGAGCAACATCGTACTATTCAACTCCAGGGAGACTCGTTATAGAGTCTGGTGGTCTTTATACATTCTACATGTGATGCTCTGTGTGATGACCGGCCGTCTCCCTAGTAACACTGAGGATTCTTGTACCACTCCTCTTCCGGTGCCGTTTATCGAAGAGGAGTTTTCACAAGGCGAGGTGGAGCAACTGATTGAGGATCACGCGGCTCGGGCGTTTTTCATGGAAAATCTGGTCTCTCGGTCTTCTGCACAATCGGTAGGAAGCACACTATTTTCCGAGTCTCCCGGCCGCTGTTCGCCGAAACCCAGGAATCCTAGTGACCGAGTGGCATCCGCGGCTGCCAAAATCCTTAGACCAAACATCTCACTTTATTTTCTTTACTTTGTCGAGCTGGGATTGATTATGCGACGGTCCATCGACGCATTATATGCCCCAGGAGCTGGACGAAAGTCATGGCGTTCCATTGAAATGGTTATCTCTTCGCTGAACAGAAGGGCCGATGCCTGGCTCTCCAAGCTTCCGGCCGAGCTTCATTTTACGCAAGGGGTATCATCCTGCGAAAGGGAAAGACTTAGCCTTGCCTTTGCTTTTTACAGCACCAAGATACTTATTAGCCAGCCTTGCCTTAGTCGCCTCCTTCAGCAGGTCCCATCTGAAAGCCGGGTAGGAGCATTCTGCCCTACAGTGGCTGCAACGTGCATCGAACTTGCATGTCAGATGTTAGAGCTGCTACCGAGCACTCCCAACCTCGCTTGGGTTCACCAGCTCTCGCCTTGGTGGAACATAGTGCACTATATCATGCAAGCCATCGCTGTCCTCTTGATAAATCTAATTATCAAGCAGAAACCAAGCACTACTCAATATGGCCGGACTATTGAAAATGTTTCCAAGGCGGCTGACTGGCTTGCCAGTATGGCCCCGAAAGACCCATTGGCACAACGAGCCTGGGCCGTGTGCCAGGATTTGCTCTCCAACCCTGAAGTCGGGGCAGCGGTGAACTACCGGGCTCAAAGCTGACACTATGAAGACCCCAGGGTTCTCCCTCTGCTGATTTGTGCCGAAACCCATGTAACTCTCTTTATGCCACCAAGGTCACGCACACGGATAAAGCCTTGTGGAGTTCAATTCCCGTCAAACTTGTCGATCACCATCCGCCCACCCCCGTATCAATTTGCCTGATGGTTAGCACGCAGTGTTCTCAATGACGCTGCAGGTTCCTAGAAGTTCCAGTTGCTACACCCGTCCGCTTCTACCTCTCAATGACAGCCTTTGGCTTATATAGCGACTTGGCGTATGGCTGCCACGGGGCTTCACACCCGATAGCTGCTTCGCGTCGTGGTTGACAAAATCTCATGAGCCGACTTCATATACGCATGAAACAAGTTCCTCGGTACTGGACAAGTCATGCATGTCCTGCTCATCCTAATCGTCCGAAAAGCAAAGCCAATTGACGGTTCGGTTCTCCAAATTAAAGGCAGTTGCACCGTCCCAACTCAACATGAACTAAAAGTGGGTCGAAAGCGACTAACAAGGTTCACTGTTAATTCGCGGGCCCTGACTTCCGGAGACTCCCCTAACTGTTCTTTGAATTCCACATCTCTACGCTGACAGTGGAAAGTGGACACCTAGGCTTCACTGGTTTCAGTCTCACCGCGAGCAGACCTTGTTGTTCCAATACGGAGGCGGCCCCATACCTTTGGCATCCGCCGTAAACCCTCTTCTCGAGGTGTGCAAGTCGAAACCTCGTCCGAAGCCAAAAGTGTCCGTCGCAGCTGTTCTACCCTGCGCGGACGATATTGGCCATTCGACTATATACTGCTGGGGCGTATGGTGGCCTGAATGGCGTGATAATCGTGTATTCCAAGCATTGAGAGTCGCGATACCCGATCCAGATGCATGAGACATCCAGCAGCCAACAGACCCATCTACTGGGCCCTGCGGCGGGAGGAAAATCAGAAAAAGCACATAGGCACGCTGTCGAGGTAGACCGCTGAACGGGGAACAACCAGGACAGTGCTGAGTCTTCCCTTAAGCCTTGGCCTCTCAAGTTACCAGGAATCCATGGGCTTCTGGATCTCAGTTCTGGAAACGGCAGGTCAACCCCCCAACCGAACACTCCGAGTAGATATGTGTCGGTAGGTATTTTCCGGCAGGCAAAGGTGGCTAACAGTAGTCTGATTCTCCAGCTGGATTTGCATTATTCCGTACTCCGGGGTAGGCCCTCCCCTATCCATCAAGTTATCAGTATTGTCAGAAGCCCTTGATTGGGGGGCGATGCTCTTGTGGTGAGAGGATTGGTTGTTGCTTGAAGATTTGTAGTAAAGGATATGGTTCAGCGCCCCAGGTTGGATCTTTTCCCCCAATGGACACAATTTTGTTCCTTTCCCACCGCCTGAGTATGGTGTAAAGTTGTCGAAACTCGCACTACATTGTTGAACGGCATGCCTCCAACTCGGGGGTGACTCGCGGTGAACGTTATGTGAATTCACAGTTCCGGATCTTTCTCTAGAGACTGGAAAGAAAAACTAAGTTCCACCCCAATTATGGGCTCTCTGGATTCATACCTAGGTACAGCTGTCCACGGGTGCTTGCAGGTGCTAGCCCTAGCCCTGGAGCTGGAGGAGTAGTCAACTTTCCAGAATAGGAAATCATTTCTCCATCTGCCGCGGGTCACGTGGGATACAGCCACCGCTTCCTTCTTGTGGAAGATCATATCACGTGGGAGATATCACCACCCTTGAGAAGAAGTGTAGCGAACAAACCCCAAAACATTCTGAGATCTCTCGTCGGGCAGCACTGGATCGATCCCGTAAGCGATTTCGAAATAACCACTGAACAATGCAATCTTGATGGAACCTGAAGCATGTCTATGCGGGGGCCCATGAGACGCTCGCATTTGAGGCAGGTCAGCGCAGCCAGCTTGGACTCCGACTCCACCGCCCGCTCTGGCGACACATCCCTCCATGATGCCCACAGTGACCACCGGTCGAGTTCAGACGGAAGAACTTTCGGATTATCCTCGACTGGCTTAGATCGACGACAATGCTCCCTCTGGGTTCACGACGAGACCTTTTCAAAAGAAGAAATTCTGTTCAATCAAGCAGCTTTCGCCGATACAGGCGTGCGAGATGGCGATGTCATCGAGATCTTGTCTACCCGGTCCCTCGGGGACACGCCGAACCCTGAGCTCAGATCAAGGTCGCTTCGCCATGGGCATTCCGAGCCTGACTCGACATCGCGCTCCCACCCGATGTCGAAGTTCAAGACCCCTCTCCAGACCCGATGTCTATTTGTGGTGAAGCCTCTCCCGCCAGAGATCAGGACTCGACACCCGAAACTGGAGCTGTCTGTCACTAGCAGTGTCGCAAATACTTTTGGCTTCAAGAATAGAACATCGGTCTATATCTCTATCGTCGATCGGGCTCATTGCTCTGCGTCCCATGTAGACATAGCCTTCCGCGACCAGTTTCTTGTCCGCTCTGATATGTGGAGATTGGTTATGTCGGAGCTGGCTGGAAAGATTATCTACAAGGGCCAGAAAATTGTGTTCATGGGTAGTATCAAGGCGACTGTGAAGAACATCTTTATCCGGGGCAAAAAGGTTCTCTCCGGCTTCTTCTCACCGCAGACCATTCCTGTTTTCCGTAGCGAGTCCGCCAAATACGTCTTGTTCATCCAGATGTCGAGGGAAATGTGGGACTTCGACTCAGAAGGTACTGGAGATATCCTCTTTAGCAGGGTCATCAACGGGTTCCTGCCGGAACTCTTCAAACGCTGGGCAAATGCGGACGCGAGACACCTCGTTACAATCGTACTCTTTACCCGAGTCGAGTACGATGCATCTGCGCCTGGACTACCATCCACCCTGAGCTCGGAAAATTTCAAGAATGCGTTCAGCCCCAACAATGCCCCCGTCAGGGACTTCTATCGGGTTGTGGTCAATGACATGGCCAGCGGTCATTGGACGACCATTCTCAACGAACTGAAGAAGGATTTCAGAACCTTCTTAAGGGATGTATCAATACTGAAAGTGCCAGACAATCCAGTGATCCCTTCTTTTGCTAGTGGTACCACGACTCCTAGCGCAACTATTGCAGGACGTCCGAGCACCGCTCTTCGTGGCAATATCCTAGAAGCAATCCACCTGGCTTCCTCCCACCTGGCTTTCGACCATATTGACCGCGACATGGTTCGTACGGGGACATCTATTATCGTCATCACTCCCGGTAGCGGCGTTTTTGAAGTATCCCATGAGTCCTTGGCTTCTACCACCGAAGCGCTTACCAACCGCGGCATCGCCATAGATCTAGTTTGCCTGAGCCCGATGCCGCTTCACTCTGTTCCTTTGTTCAAATACAGAGAACCAGCCAGAAGGCACTCTAGCTCTGCTTATGGCGACATTCAAACCGGTGGATATTCTCCAGAGATGCGTCACTCCTTCGCAAGTCTAACGAACCGAGCTTCTCATCTCTCCCCGAAGTCGACCATGTCAAGCACTCCTCCAGCAAGTGGTCCTCGCGGACCATGGACCCGTTCCCATGACTGGAGTTACGGTATTCCACATTGGCTTGATATTTCGTTCTGGAATCCTGCAACATATAGGGAGTCTCGGAGGATTCTCAAGAAGGACCCGAACGCTCCCATTCCATTCACTGTGGCCAAAAGGTCCAAGACATTTGTCCCACGCGTGCGGATGTATGAAATACAAATGGGAGGGGTTATGGAAAGCGAGCAGTCGAACATTTCCGTCCCTTATCTCCTGGAGGGCCAGAGCATCCCAAGAGGTTTAACAGTTTCCAATTTACACCCGTCTAAGTCCTCGCTACGGCGAAATTCTCCTTTCAGGCACCAGTTGAACGACAGTCTACGGCATGAGCCCTTTCTTCAGAACATGGCGAACTCCAAAGAAATGATGCTTTCCAAGTCATCGCACACGGCATCATCAGCTGTCGCTTGGATGGACAACTATGACGATATGGTATTTCGGCCACTATCGGGGCGTAACCACCACCGCAAGCCATCAAAACCAAAACGACCGAGCGAGCCTGAGGTGCAACTTTCCGGCACACACGATCGTATTTCCGCCAGGTCGATTACTCATCTAAGGGAGCATGAAGTCAACCCGAACGAATGGCCGCGAAAGCTCGAAAAAATCCCGAAGACTAAACCTTCTTCACCCAGGAAGCCTGCTCTAAAGGCATCTTCTACTTCGAAAGTGCCTCGAATCTCACGGACAATTAGTTTTGCTCTCCGAGGTCTAGGAGCTGCTCCGCCTAGGGCCCAGGCAAGCACGGAAGTTAACGTAGAACATGCTACTGGCATGCCAACGTCGAGCAGAAAGAAATCAATGGGAAAACTGAAGGAATCTCGAAGCAGTGAGTCCTTGAGTGCCTCCGATACCGCCTCTACCGCGACTATAGTTGAGGCATCACCCACCCCGAGCACACCCCCAAAACAACCAAAAAGCCCAACTATAACCCCTTCGAGACCAATATCCATTAAGGTGCAGCAAAAGGCTCCCGCCATAGACTCAGAACAACCAGCGCGGTCTGTGATGACCGAGTCGTTTTCGACAACGGCTACTGAGCTACCTCACAAAGCCAACACCGGCTCCGAGCAGCAACTTAAGAAGTCGGTTCCTAAATTCGAGTTGACGTTGAATTCCGGACTGCGCCAAACACCGGCAAAGGAATACCAGGATCGGCTACTTGCACCCTGGGTCCGTTCCATTAACCCCTGTAACACCCCCAGAGAAGCCTCGCGTGATACCAGCTGGTTTGGGCGTTGGCAGCACGCCTATCCGAGGCCACCACATGTCGCTGTTGTCAAGTGGAAGAGTTTAAAGTCCCCCGCAATCTTGCCCCTGACAACAGAGGAGTTCCCCACTGCAGGCGAATTAGCCTCAGATTACCTCCAAACCCCATATCGAGTCTTTCCGAATGATGATGCGGAAGGCATCGAGGCGCCTAAAACTACGGGGCTGCTACTGCGCGATATGATATCCCTCCGTCTTTCCCACGGCTTTCAAATTGTGGTTGGGAAGAATGTATCTGAAGCGTCCGGGCGGCCGTCGCTAAAATCACCAAATGTCTTCGATACCCAGGGCCTCGAAAAAGATGGCGCAACGGTGTTCCTTTCCAAGGGGCACTCCATCCATCGGCTTGTTTGCACGGGAGGCAATGAGATCGAAGTTACCCGGTTTTCGCACCGAAGTCTATCGGACTTGGCGCCCGAGAGGAGGAGTGACCTTGACTTTGTCTACTCATCTGCCATGCGGACAATTCTAAGCCCGGAGTATGAGATGAAGCATATCAAGCTACGTCCAGCAACCGAGGAATACAACTGGAACTACGCTGATAATTACATCGCCGGCCACCGGGATTACCTATTCAACCCAGCTCAGCAGCTTCACTTCTGGCGCGTTCGATATGTCTTAATTCCGATGCGTCTACATCCAAACGCGCGAAGACACATCGAGAACCCGAATGAAGACAACGAAGAGGAGATCCATTTACTTGGGATCAATCAACTCACCCAGATCTGGCAGCGGCACAAATACGTGCCCCAGGACGAAAAGAGAATCGAATCGTCTAACAAAAAGGGAGATCATAATCCCTTGAACATCATGTACCAAACGAGAAACCCCTCGGAAGTGGTTGCTGCCGAGCTGGATCGTATTCTACTCCTGGCGGATCCGGGGCAAGATGGCTCGCCAGCGCAGCTGCTCCCAGAATCGGAGCTGCTGGAGCGATCCAGCATCACCTTGTCATCGCTAGCCCAAATCATGCAGGGTGAAAAGGGTGTGAGAATGATGGACCGCAGATGGCACCTACGACTCCACTATAACTGCTTTATCGGACTTGAATTTACGACTTGGCTCCTTCAAAACTTCCGAGACATCGACAATCGTGATGAAGCTGTCAGCTTCGGGGAGCAGCTTCGGGTTCGTGGTCTCTTCCATCACGTGGAAGGGCGGCACAACTTCAAAGATGGAAATTACTTCTATCAGATCTCGAGTGAGTACCGCGGTGCTCGCCCAGAATCTCGAAATAGCTGGTTCCCTCAGATTCGACCGGACAAATCAGTTCCATCTACTCCTGCTACGGGCGAAAACTGGAAGGAGTCTCCCATGAGCACACACTCACGTTCTGCGAGTCTCGAGCACAAGGTACCTCAAACTCCAGGTACTCCGTCCAAATCCAAAAACAAAGCCGCCATCATGCTATCCAAGACGTTAAAGTACGATGTCGACCCGCGCAAACGCTCCAACCGCCCGGAGGTTATTGACCTTCACTACGATCGTCTGCACAACCCTGGCAATTGCTTTCATATTGAACTCAGCTGGATGAATACTACTGCCAAGCTTATTGAGGATACAGTCCAGTCATGGGCTGCAACAGCTGAGAGGTATGGGCTCAAACTTGTTCAGGTGCCCATTGCCGAGGCTAGTGCCATCGATGAAACACAACCATTCCGGCAACCTTACAAGGTGAAGCTTGCAGTTCCTCCTCCCAAGGGCCCAAAGCCCGTTTACTTCACTGCGGCTTCGTTTAATCACCAAGACGCAGCAGATCCGCACTATTTCCACAAGGTCGTACTGCAAAAGTTTGACTTCATACTAGACTTCGAGGCACGCTCGGCCTTCCCTCCTGATGTTGAGGTGTGTTACTCGTGGGGCCGGCCTGACTACCGCTTCCCGCAATACATTCATCAATCAGGCAGCCTTGTCGTACAGATAACCGACGAAGGGGATTTCCTCGTCCTCGCCAACAGGCTCGTGAGTACGCGGAGCGTGGCCAGCCGTGACATCCCCCGGCAGGAACGCCTAGACCGCCCCGAGCAGTACCGTGCTCGCGCGGGTACCTACGATCCTATTGACCGTCTCTCACCTCGGTTGTCTCCCCTCGTCCGGCCGTTCAACGATATTGTTGGCTCATCCAGCCCTCAAACACAGTCCAGCTTCGACACTGCCAACCTTTATCGCGCCCCAGAACACATCCTGCATGGGTTTGAGGAGTTCTGCAATGATCCCGTCCGGTTAGAGCAGCTATATAGCGAGTCTCTCGTTTATCCAGCTTCTGCCAAGGCAGCTCCTACGACAGGGTCGCTCGTAGACTCGTCTATCCCGTCCCTGGAGCTGCCCGCGCCTGTCATCGGGCGTCACATCTCACCTCCACCAGGCACGCCGTCCCGGCCAACCACAGGAAGCGGGACCCTGCCTTTAATTGACCAGCGAAGCAGACAGCGGGACGAGAGCTCGATAACGAAGGGAAGTCCGAGGAGTGGCGGGCTACGGCCGCTGAATCTGAGCGGGGCTTAATATGACGGCATGCAAGTCGATTACGACATTTAGAGCAGTATATGAATCTGTTAGCGCTGCTTATTGCGGCTTATTTTCCATGTCCAGTACCAGATATCATATCTATCCTTTGTGCCCAACGGCGTCGGAGTAAACCCCCCCGGACCAATGCAGGCGAAACCGACGGCTTCGCCCCTCGACTGCTGCTCTCCCCGTCGCCTGCAATTTCGATCGCCCATGATTCGTGGATTATATCCCCATACGGCTAATTTGCTTCAATCACAAAGCTCCCTCCTGCCAAGTCCCGCTTCTCTGGAGCTCTTCTCTCCGATGGGGGCGGGGCCAAATTCCTTCACGCACCCCTCGTTCAGCGGATGCAACTGCCCCGCCCCTTCTGCTGCCAGAGAGAATTGGAGTTTGACAGCTTGACAGCCAATCTGGCTCACTCAACCAAGGTCATGCAAAAATTCGGAGCTTGGTCCTTTCCAAATGAAGTTCCTGAAGTCGGCTGCGCCACGGATGAAATTTTTCCGTGGAGGTTCTGGCTTGCCTGCGTTTCATTGAAATGGAACAAATCCTGCCTTTCAGGGATATTCTCACTTCGCCAGTTCTGGTTTTCTTCGTGATTGAGGTCCCTATCATCAACAATGAGGTTCACGGAAGGAATGTGGCTCCTGCGGGTGAGGCCCGCTTCGAATAACTTCAGAATACTGTGCTGGAAAGCTGACGGTGATACAGGAGGGCATTCGGATCGACTGGATGAACAACATTGAGCGATTACACGTTGAGAAGGACACGGTTAACCTGCTCTTGAACAAGTTCCAGAGACACCGCGGAGACACCCTGAATTCTCGTGAGCCTTCACCAGCAACCGGTTTCGAGGAGCAGCATAGTTAACTATTTTCCACTGGCAGCTACCGTCTCTGCACGCGTTACATCGCCATTGGAGGGTATCGTGGGTGTAAAACTTGTCCATTGGTACGCGGCGAATTTCGATCCCATTGCTTTTCGCAGCCACTGACCGTCTCGTTCTCGTAGGGCTGGCGGACTGGACAATGGGCCGCATTACCAACTCAATACGTCCGCGGGTCATACCAAAATCACACACCAAAAGGGGGAAAAACTCAATTACGCCAGCGGGCCTCTCAGCCTTGATATCAACACTACCCCCAACGAACTGGGCTTCGTCTTCTCCAGCGACAAGGGAAAGCTTACCGGCCACTCATGGCGCTCCATTGGCTACGTGGGCGATCAAACAACCGAGAAGTCACGCTTTGAAGATGGCATCTTCTTCGAGCGCCAGGGATACATGCTGGCGGAGCTAGATGTCGGCGTCGGAGAAAAGCTATACGGGCTGGGCGAACGCTTCGGTCCCTTTGTCAAGAACGGACAGAGCGTGAACATCTGGAACGAAGACGGCGGTACCTCCTCGGAATTGGCGTATAAAAATATCCCGTTCTATATCAGCTCTAACGGCTACGGAGTCTTCGTGAACAACCCTGGCAAGGTCAGCCTGGAGCTACAGTCTGAGAGGACGACGAGAGTCAATATCTCGATACCCGGTGAAGAGCTGGAATATTTCATCATTCAGGGGAGTACCCCGAAGGAGATCTTACGCCGATACACGGCCTTGACGGGGAGCCCTAGCTTGGTTCCTGCATGGAGTTACAACCTGTGGCTCACCACGAGTACGTCCTGCCACCGTTGTCTCGTTGTGCCCTTCTAATTTCCTCCTCGTTAGGCTTCACAACGAACTACGACGAACAAACCGTAACCAGCTTCCTAGACGGCTTCCGAGAGCGGGACCTCCCCCTAGGTGTTTTCCATTTCGACTGCTTCTGGATGAAGTCCTACCAGTGGTGCGACTTTGAATTCGACTCTGAAATGTTTCCCGATGCAGCGGGCTACCTCAAGCGTCTCAAGGAGCGAGGCCTCAAACTCAGTATCTGGATAAACCCCTACGTCGGACAAGCATCGCCTCTCTTCGAAATCGGGAAAAAGAACGGCTACTTCATCAAGGTTCGTCCCTACATGAAACTAGCGCCCCTCCTCTCCTTACGAATACCCCCACTAACACAACAATCAGAGAACCGATGGCTCCGTGTGGCAGTGGGACCTCTGGCAAGCCGGTATGGCCGTTGTGGACTTCACAAACCCCGATGCCGCAGCGTGGTACTCCACCCACCTAACCCGCCTCATGGATATGGGTATCGACACGTTCAAAACCGACTTCGCCGAGCGCATCCCCGTCCGAAACATCAAATACCACGACGGCTCCGACCCCGTCCGCATGCACAACTACTACGCCCTCCTCTACAACAAAATCGTCTACGAAACCATGACCTCCGTCTCAGGCCCCTCGAACTCCCTCCTCTTCGCCCGCTCCACCTCCGTCGGCGGCCAGAAGTACCCCGTCCACTGGGGCGGCGACTGCGAATCCACCTATGAAGCCATGGCCGAGTCCCTCCGCGGCGGCCTCTCCCTCTCGCTATGCGGGTACATCTTCTGGGCCTCAGACATCGGCGGGTTCGAGGGGACCCCGCCGCCGGCGCTGTACAAGCGCTGGGTCCAGTTTGGCCTTCTCTCGTCGCACTCCCGGCTACACGGGTCTTCGTCGTTCCGTGTCCCCTGGATCTACGGCGAGGATTGCTCAGATGTCCTGCGGGACTGCGTGAAGCGCAAGATCACGCTGACCCCGTATTTACTTGCCGAGGCGCTCGCGGGCCATCGGCAGGGCACGCCGCTCATGCGTCCTATGTTCGTTGAGTTCCCTGACGACCTGAACACGTACCCGCTCGACACGCAGTACATGTTCGGGAGTAATCTGCTTGTTGCGCCGGTCTTCTCGGACTCCGGGACCGTGACATTTTACGTGCCCCGAACGCCGGAGGATGAGCGGGGGAGCTGGATAAGCTGGTTCGATCACGGGAAGGAGTATGAGGCTGGGCGGTGGTATACGGAGACGCATGGGTTTGAGACGCTCCCGATCCTGGTGAGGCCGGGGAGTGTGACGCCAGTGAATCCAAAGTTGGCGGTTCCCGAGGGTGATGCGTTGGATGGCTTGGAGGTGTTGGTTAATGGGGGGTTGAGCGGGGAGGTTGAGGTTGAGGTTGTTGATCCGGCGAAGACGCATGAGGTTCTGAAAGTTGTGACGGTCAAGCTGAGCGACGGTGATGTTGTTGCTACTATCGCTGGGGAGGACACGAAGGTCACGGTAAATTGGGTTGGACATTAGATTGTGGCTACTCCTGACGGATCTACGTGGTTTGTTCGTGTCATGTCTCAACCAACTCGGGAAAAACACAATTCAGATGAACTCAACGTTTATGCCCGTCGTACGGGTAGAGAGGCCGTTATCACATCACTTATCATGCAAGAACTGTAAACGAAACAAATCCAGAATGAATCAACACATGGGTATCATGATAATCAACACAAGCAAGAAGAGAAACAAAATATCAACAGCCGCAACCGGTAAATTCGCACGGCTGGCAAACCGGAAATGTCATCGATCGCTGCCAACGCAACGTTAGGTTGTTCAAGGTCGAAAATTAAAAGGGTTAGGTGTAATGAGTTCAAGGAGAAGAAAGAATCGTAAAAACCGTATGCGTTGGGGAGCTACCAGGCTTCCTCAACGTCGAGAAGCCACTTGCGGACGCCCTCTCGGAGCGTGTTGTCGACTCCAGTCAACATACGCTTCCGCTCTCTGTCCGCCAGATCAAGCCCCCCATCATCCTCGCGACAATGCTCGGCGGTTACGCTGCGGACTACTTCTTCCAGAGCCCCGAGGACTAGCCGACGACATTCAGTACGAGGAGCTTCGAGGGAAGGAAAGTCGTCTCGGGCGGCCATATGCTCAATAGGCCTATCGTTCTCCTTGCGGGCTCGCGATGGCGATGGAGCACGAGTGGGTGCCAACGAAGGTGGTCCACTCTGGGCGAGAACACGCTCAAGAGCATCAACAAGAGTCCCATCCAAGTCCATTACGGGCTCCTCTATAAAACTTTCCTCTACCTCACCGATATGGTATCCATCCCCGTGAAGCTGAGGAGAGTTTTTAGCCGAGCTCATGGCAGACGAGAAGTAGCCGCTGAGCTGCGAGGTAGACATGGAACCACCAGAAAAGCGGCGAGGAGTGTCCGGATTGGAGAGGTTAGGCGGCGAAGTTGGTGATTTTTGAGAATGTCCCCCAACAGCCCGACGCCTGAGACGCAGCCGCTTGACCGAAAACGTGCGCACATCTGCAATCAGAGTTGTGGCGATTTCTATCCATCTCTCCGAGCCATCGGTGTCAAGTACCGTCGCGTTGCTGGGAGTGGGTTCAGATTGCATCGCACGCTTGATATCAGATTCTAGGCTGGCATAGGGTCGTACGCCCTGGAGCAAAAAGTCATCGTGGAAGTTTTTCAGCCAACCAGCGACGTTAATATTCGGTCCATCGCTGTCTTTCGTATGGTGATGGAGGCCGGAGCCGCTACTGTGCGTAGAGGCGAGAGCATCAACACTTGTCATCGACGTTCGTGTTTTCTTTGGCGACGCCATCGTGGAGTCACCAGACGAAGAAAGCGAGACGAATCCAGGCAGCGGCAGCTCAACATCCACGATCCCATCGTCTTCTCGAACTGACAGTTTCAACATCGCCTCCTTGGTATGGTCTATCACTGAGGACAGATCTTGAGGCCCCTCACCGAAATTTCGTTGAGAATTCGGCGGCTGCGGGATAGAGATGTTGGCACTCGTGGCTATTTGAGTTGGTTCTTCAACAGAAGCCTCTTCGACCATTTGACTGAGAGTCGGAGCATTCCTTTTTGGTGGGTTCGTATACTCTGATGTCGAGCGCCGGCGGGGCTCTGGCGGTCCAGCGCTGCTGTTTTCGGGAGACGATCCCTGGCGAGAGCTCCAGAGACCACTGAAGAGACCGCCCCACCGACCACCAGAAGAGGGAACACTATTATTGACGCTGATTGCCGAGCTTTCGCTTCTTTGCAAGTTCTTCAACAACGTCTCTGATGCCAAACTGTCCACTCCGTCGCCAAGAGTCTGGTCAGATCCTTCCCTTTCAGGCCGTCCTTGGGAAGCGAAATGGGGTACGGGAACCGCGCTACCGGGGTTTGCGGCCGAAGTTGTTGGCGTACTGATGTTCTGACTGCGTGCATCTCTCGCGTGCATTGGAATGCCTATGGTCCTGATGGAGCGAGCATCTGAGCCTCTGCGGTATATGCTAAAATCAGTCTCGGCATCGTCCGTTGAACGGTGGGCTGTCTCGCTCGACGAAGCGCTGACAGATCGATGATGTTGATCTCTATTTGGGATATTCAAACGTTGAGCGCGAGACCGCCGCTCTATAGCTTTGCGAAGCGGTTCTTGCCGCAGAACAGGTATGTTAGGCGGGCTCTGTGAAACAGCACGAGTGGAAGCAGAGGTGCCCGGCCGGAGTGGAGATGGAAGCGGTTCAAAGCGCTGCTTCGGTGGGAGAAAGACCGAAAGTAAGAAAATAAGCCGCCGCGCAGTCATCTTGTCAGCAGAAACAATCACTGTTCGATGGGAAAGCGCCGGCTCCGCATCTTGTTGGGCTTTCTGTTGCAGGTAGTGCCGGCGTCGGTACCAGTCGGGCCCCAAGGCGTTGAGCCACTCGGTGTGATTACCCAGAAAGGCAGTAATTAGAACGAGGAAGAAAAAGCTATGGTCCTTATCTCCAAGGCTGCGCACGATGGAACGACCCTCGTCGCGCCACACGCCCCAACGGCTTTGTCCCGTAACCACGTTTGGGATCTGCAATGCAGTACTGATACGGCCGGCGCTCCGAACAGCCTCGTGCTTCAATTTCGAGTTGAGGGAGAGGACGTTCGCCGGTAGGTGAAGGAACGTTTGGTTCGTTCGTTGCATATTCGGGGGCTTGGCGGGCTTCGGATGCATTCCCACAGCGTCTACTCGCTTCAACAGAAAAAGTAATTCGTTCCGGGATAACCTCTCAAGGTGGGACAGCGTGCGATTTATGACGTCCCAATGGTCCACCAACATGTCAATCCGCTCGTCCAAGCTAGCAGGCGCAGATGCAAGAGCGTCATCGAGGAATCCACCTCGCCAGCGATAATCTGAGTCCAGAGAGCAAGCCACTCCTGGCCTGGGAGATTCTTGGCCCTGGGTGCTGAACCGCGAACCCGGTCGAGGGGAACTGCGCGACAAGACTGGAATCTGAACGGTGATGGCGACTGCGTACATCGGAGTCTTCTTTTCCTTGACTTTCTTGCGCTTGTTAACATCAGGAAAAGGGTAACCAACCTCAGGAAGGGACTCTTGATGGACCGACGGCGCAAACTCTTGCCCCTCGGAGGATGGGTCACCCGCCTCGGGCAAATTAACACTGAACATCCTTGTCAAGAGAATCGTAACTTTTGACCGTGGTTTGTAATCGACACGATTTGGGTTGACAAATCCCGAAGTGCTCCCAGCAGTGTATGAACGTATGAAAGAGTTGCGGGTTGCCGGTGATGCGTGACCGGTCGCTCCCGATTCATCATCAGCGGAAATGATATGCATTTTCGTAGAGGAGCCACGATAGCTGAATGCACTACTACCAAATATGCAATTCAATAGCCCCGCATCGTTCATGTCTGCTTGGTGATTGCGCAAATGAGCGGACTCTTGGAATCCTCCAACGGGAGCAATTGTTGAGCTACGACCACGCGCTCGGATAAAGGCGCTCGATGCCACTGGTGATGCCCTCCGCGCCTCAGCCGCAATTGAAAGCGGGGTCTGATCTGTCATTTGAGACTGGGACAGGTAGCTGCGCCGCCCGCGGGACAGAGTCGAGACGGTCGAGACGGTACGAGCATGTCGGGGGCCAGGGTTCTCGAAAACCTGAGGCTCCAGCCCCAGTCCAGGTGAGGAGGGTTCTGATGTATTGGCGCGAGTATCAAGCAGAATGCAGGGCTCTCTGTCACCCAGCGAATTCTGGGCGATTATAACCCGAAAGTCCTTGAGGGGATCCAACTCCACGCCGCCGCGGTCATCGTAGGCACCAGCTGCGGAGGCATTTGGGGAACTGAAGCCGGTTTGGAGGGGAAAGGTGTGCGCATTGGAACGTCGTAGCAAGCTCACATCGGGGAACAGCAGTCCAGACGTATGTTCCTCTTCAGTAACCGATTCCAGCTGTGGGGTTGGTTTGGAAGTATATGCCGAAGGATTCAAAGTCGTCGCCGCGGTGTTCAGCAGTCGCCCCAGCATTTTGAAGGCGCTGATACAAATTAGGACCGATGAAGGTGAATGGGCCAAGACAGGCACGAAAGAAAGTCTAAAGGCAAGAAAAACGGACAGGAAATAGCAAGAAACAGGCAAATCAAGGTCAACCCCGAGCGTATCAAATCCCCGCCCAGACCAAGCAAAGCAGATCGAATCACTTTCGAGAACGAAGATATCTCAATGCCAGACAGGGTCGAAGCCAAATAACCAACAGCCAGACTAAACTGAACTGCAGTCCTCCATTACTGAATCCGCCGAAGGAAGACCATTCTCGAGTGCTCCGGCTACCCGAGTGGGGGGAGGGGGTTTGTATGGGATCTAGTCTTGACGTGTCTTCGGAAGCCACGAAAGAAGGAGAATAAGGGGCGAGACGACGGGAGGATAGAGGAATTGAGGGCCACCACCACGCCAGAAGACAAACGATAAGTCGACAGGAAGCAGAGGAGGGGAAGAAAGAGGTGGTGGAGGTGGAATGAGAAGGGAAAGTGGTTGGGGCCTTCGGGTTGGTGAAGAGGCGGAAAGGGCGGTGAGGGAAGAACAACAGAAGCACTGAGGCAACCCTCTATCCCAGAGACCAAAGGAGATGATTCCTGCAACCTCATGAAGGCCAGGAGCATTTTCACGACTGCTCACATCTCCCAGGGCCTGGATTCAGATGCCAATTGGTCAAGTGATGACATTTCACCTTGGTCAGACCAGATGCAAATGACCAGGTGCGTTACACAGACAAACATCTCTGCTAGTATCGACATGGATGCCGCATGGCTGACAGCTGCCGGGATGGCAACTCTCATTTTAAAACTCGGCAGAAGTTGCATCATACATCGTTGGTGGGACAGAGGGCTGAAGATCAGACTGGGAGAGAAGCAGGCGAAGGGGAAAAAATAAGCAGTTCTAGAGCTTGAACGCCGTGACACTACGACACGAGAAAACCGCACGATACCAAGGCCAAATATTGGTGATGAAATATGCTGTTGAAGAGGATATGCTCCTTGTTGCCTTCGAGAAGACGCTGCGCTGGAGAAGTACACAGTAGTAAGAAACAAGAACGAGGAGGTAAATTCATATCATGCCTTTCGTGTCTTCCGCTTCACCTTTTCCACCAATCTCTTCAGCTCATCTGTGTCATTTTCCATGGATGCGCCCTTCTTAGACCGCTGTTTCTGCTTCTTCAAATTGCGAGTCTGGTCCTCTTCATCGTCCCCACGCTCATCCCGTTCCCGACGTCGTTTCCGACCCTCCTCCAGCAGGGCCTTCATACCCGACGTGGCCTTGAACTTGGGATTGGTGGGATCAATCGCGAACTCGTGGCTCTGGAAGAGTCTGGAGAACCGTGGGTCGCTGACGTTCATTTCGAAGTTGTCGGCAATTTCTTGAACACCCTGGTCCTTGCCCTTGCGCCTGCCTTTCTTCTTACGGGCCTGCTTCTCTGCCTTCACAATTTCGTTCATATTGAAATGTCGGACGCCCGATTTGGCATCGTCGTCGTCCATCATCAGTAATTCCAGCTCCGCCCGCTTAGCTGCGGCGGCTGCTTCTTCGGCTTCACGCTGCTCCCGCTTCTTGCGTTTCTCCTCCTTCCGGCGAGCAGTCGTGGCTGCCTTCCCAGATGGGTCATCGAAAAACGGGTCGTTGAAGCCCAAATCTTCCTCCTGCGGCTCTTGTTCACCTGCTGCATCGCCCTCCTGCTCAGCTTCGTCACCGCCTGCCTTGTCACCCTTGAGCTTTTCCTTCCGCCGCTTCTTCCTCTCGCGCTCCTTGCGCAGATATTTCTCAACGGTCGTCTCTTCCGGCTCGTTCTCAAAGATGCTATCGCGGTTGGGACCACCAGCCAAACCCGAGGTAAAGGTGACCTCCATTTCACCAACAGGACCATCCGACTTGGAAGTCTGAACCGGCTGCGCGCTTAGACCAAGAAGCGCGCGCATACGTTGCTTCTCTTCCTCTTTATGTGATGTTTTAGAACCTTTATGTCGTGCAGCATCAACAATATCCACGCCTCCTTCTTCCTCATCGTCGGAACTATCGCTTGCAAGGTAGGCCTTCAGATCATTCTCGTCGATTTCCTTTCGGCTACCCCGGAACGCACGCGCCTGAGCTTCCTTCCGCGACTTGTCATCCATGTCCCATGTCAACTTGACTTTGCTGTGCTGGAGGGCGTCGGTCACAAAGTCGTTTGGCTGATACCCGTCTGGAATCCGCTCACACTCATCTCGTGGCTTGTCGTCGGAAAAGTCGGTATCTTCAGGCACAAATCGTAAATCGAAGAAGTTTGCGCTAGACAGATACTCTGCCCCATCAACGCTGTCGTAGACATGCTTTGCAACAGCTTTCGACGAGAATGTCAAGATGGCGTAGAAGTAGCGTAAACGCTCCAATTGGTACTTCCGGAGCTTTGTAGAATTGAACTCCTCGCCCTGGTCCTCCTTCAGAATGGATTTCTTGATTTCCTCCTCCTCTTCCTCGGAATCAACTTCCTCTTCGTCCTCATCATCGTCCTCTCCAGAACCACTCCCAACCCTTGAAGCAAAGATCTCCCTCGGTGGTCCCTCCGTCTCCTCCTTCTCCATCCTCTCCTTCCCGAACTCGCTCGGGTAAACAGCAACCTTCAGAACTTTGCCGCCACTCGGCATAAAGCTCGAAAACACAGCCATCAAATCCTCCGCCCGGATATTGTCCCAGTCGAGATTAACCACCGCAATCCGATCCGTCACCTCGCCAACGGGCACATCAACTTGCTGCTTATCAGGAAATTCCAACTCCTCTTCCGAACCAACTTCTTCATCTTCGTCTTCATCTTCATCCTCCTCAGAGTCCTCCTCCGATGAGGACTCAGAAAACCCGCCGTCCCGCGCAGGATCATACCCAGCAGACCTACTATCAGCCTTCTTCAGTTCCTTCAAAACCTCGTCATCATCATCGACGCTGACATCGTCTCCGTTCCCGTCTCCATCTTCGTCACCCTCGTCCTCATCCTCGAGCCGATAGAAACGTTCCAGGTGTTTCTTCGTATCATCGCGTGCGAGTTTCCGTCCGTACCTATCAACCGCGGCGTTCCTTGAGAAATCCTTATCGTGCAGGATGTGCGCGAACCGTTTATCGAGCTTCGTGTGTGTGTGTCGTTTGCTAGGGAGGCGGTAGCGCGGGTCTGTCTGGATATTTGCGAATCGGGGATCGGCTACAATTCACGGAGCGACGTTAGATACATGTGACCTTCCTCCCGTGAGAGTTAAAAAAAAAAAAAGGGTGTATGGGCGGGGAGATACTGATGACCGGTCCCGCGTCATGTTTGCCTCCTCTGCTGTTCTTCTTGCTTTGCTTCCGGTCTGACATTCTTGGGGCGCGTCGGTTGGGCGAATTTTCAGGAGTCGTAACGAAGTCAGATGTTTGATTAGGGTTGAAAATATCTCTGCGCCGACTTGATTTGTGCTAATTTCTTGCTTACGAGGAGGAAGAGTTTGAGGCATGATATTTTTTTTGGCGGGTGGAACCTCAGATCCTGCGGCGTCGGAGGTGGCCCGTGCATTCCGCTCCGAAGCGCTCGATGTGCAGACTGATGAAGGTCCAACGATGAATTAGTGGAATCCATTGAGAAATTATGTCAGATGATTGTAATGGCCGTATCCCTCGCTAGGAATTAATTTATCGAGAGCAGTCGAAAACAGTATGTATATATCGTGAACCTATCTATGTATAGCTTCAACATCCGAGATACCTCGTCTCCATCCACCGAGGCTCTCGCTCCTCTTCAATTCTCCCAACAATGACCTTGACTTGAGGATATACAGCACTGAGTCTCTTAAGTCCCGATTTGCCGGCAGCGCAGGTCACAAAAACAATCTTCTCCTCCGCCACACCGTGATCAATCAAGACACGCACCGCCATTAAAGCTGCTCCCCCGCTCGACATCTGGGGATCAAGGAGCATGACGTTAGCGTGCTGTTCGATACCCGGTGGTAGTTTAAGGTAATGTAATTCCGGTTCTTCATTGCGCTCGTTGGTTTGGATGAGCACACGGCCGGTGATACAATCCGGAATCGTCCGCTTGAGAGCGGTTTCGAGGCATGAGCCTCCGCGCAGGACAGCAACGGCCGATACAACGCCTTCCTGGCCCAAGCCGCTGTATGTTGTGTGTTGAGGGGTTTCCACTTCCCTTGCAGTGTACGAGGTACCATCTAGAGCCCTGTCATGTGAGAACGTATGTTGTCAGTCACGATGTGCCTGCTGGCTTGCGTAGGTGGGACATACTTTTCAATGAGCAACGCCGCCAATCTGTCGAAATAGAATACAAAGTCGACCTGCTCCGTATCCGGATCCTGCAGAATAGTATGCATGCCAACAAACTGCGGTGTTTGCGGCATGATAACAACATTGGGCGATAGCTTCTTCTCTAAAGCAATGGCCCGGAGCTCCTGCAGCGTTGCACTGTGTTTCTCTGACTTTTCTTGAAGCTTTCGTTGAATATGTTGTACAACCATCCCTACCTCATTAGTCCTAAGCGAAATAAAAGGAACGTGACACCTACCAATGGCTGTTTTATTTTCGATACCTCGAGGAATTATAATGTCTAGAAACCGTGTTGAGTCAGAGACCCTCGATAATATCTCAAGAGCATGTGCCATACCCGACAAAGACCGTTGCGGCTCTACAAACCGCTTATATGAGGGCTTCACATAGTTGAACCATTGCTTGATGATCCCATCAATATCTCGACCCCTTTCTTTGACATCACGTAAAACTAGATTGTCTTCGTCAGATAGTCACTTTTACCTCGAGAATCACAATACTCACCTCTGCGTCCTAAGCAGACGTCCATGTCCGCTTCTACGAATATCTAGAGAGCAAAAGTAAGCTCCACATTGTCCGACGTACAGTACAGGAAATCATACTTTCACATCTAATAATTCCATCACCCGAGGATCATGGAGGGCAAGAATACCCTCTAGAATTAAGACGTGTGGAGAGTAGAGGGGTGTGGTATGGGCTTGTCGCTGATGCTCGACAAACGAATAGACAGGAATGTCTACCTTCTTTCTTTTAGCGCGTCAGTTCTAAGAATACCGCGGTCGACTGCCAAAAAGCGTGTTACAGAGCAGGAACACGGCTACTATACCCTTGTTTGAGATCTCGAAGGCATTGTACCAATGCGTCGAAATCGATGGAGTCAGGGCTGTCGAAATCAAACTCGTTCGCATGCGCTTTGATATGTTGCTCCGGAGTCAAACTCTTGTAGAACGAGTCCTGCGCACCGCAAACATGTCAGACATTATGAGGCCAGCATCGCTCGTCGGGAGTGGATTTATAGTTGGGACTCGGCTCAAGGTACCATGACGAGGATAACAACCCAGGGCAGGTTCAAGGACTTCACAATTTCCATTGCAACAGAAGTCTTTCCAGAGCCGGAACTACCAGCGATTCCGATAATACTCAAGTCTGCCCATGGCGGAGAGTAGCGCTCCTTCAGGTTCGTCGCGGCTGAATACACCGGCGGGATCGACTCCATGTTGCCTACTGTTCCTGAAGTATCGGCCTATAAACTCCGCCTTCCGAGCATCACAAAGAGCGCTAATATTCAGGAATAAGTAGGCAACAAGGGGCCGATCTATTGAAAGTCACACGGATAAGTGGTGCAAGTGCAAAGAGGCCAAAGAGACAACCTTGCGAGAAGTGCGATGAGGCTAAACCATTTTGAGCGGTATATCTTCCTAGTACGGGTTAGTGTGCTCTGGCTCTGCAACAACAGAAGCTCCAAGCTCAGATGCTGTTCGGTGGGCTCACCTGCCGAACCATCGACTTCCATTCTCATACTTTTGTTCCGGATTTTGAACTGACTCTCTGCACAAAAACAGTATCGGATGAGAGTCGGATCCAGATCGTTTCAAGGCCAGTGTCTCCCATGCTTGTTCGAGAGCAAACGACGCTTGGTCCAATCTGGACTAGCGCTGGGGTGTGACATTCGCTTGCTGTGTCAATGAAACGTGACCTGCTTTTTCGCTCTTTCTCTTCCCTCCCAACGCTTCTTTTCTTCGGCTTCTTCTCAGCAACCCCATGGCCCCCGTCTGCGAAGCCTCCCATCTTCACAGACGGCCTATTCAGCTCCAGGTCACCTGAGAGTCCCAGAGATTTCCCCTTTACTATCCAATCATGTCTTCTGCTGCTAATTACGTATGCCTCTCGGCGTCTGGTGTGTCCATGTTTGCTGCTTTTAACACGCGGAGCAGGTATCTCCCACTGCCTCAACATCAACACCAACATGGCACCAATTCGAGCGCAAGGTTGATGAGGTCAAGCCATCTAAAACGTACGTTGCTTCCCTTGCAATTTTCTGCACATCCTGCCGCGTTTTTAATGATGCATTTATTTTCAAGTTGGGAATCTCTCTGAAAATAAAATAATCCTTGAGGAGAACATTATAACTTGTGTTTCTGATCTGTTTCCTGTCTCTTGCCCTTTCATTTCCCAAGCATCGTTATTCAGTTGCTAACATAATGAAAAGTGATATGAACCGCTTGATCATGGACTACCTAGTTACAAATGGCTATCCAGCCGCCGCGCACAAATTTGCACTCGAAGCCAACATCCAGCCTGTGGATGTCGACTCTATACAGGAACGTGTTGAGATTCGAACGGCCATCTATTCAGGAAATATTCAGGCTGCGATCGAGAAGGTCAATGAGCTTAATCCTCAGGTAAGAACAAATACACATTGCGCATTCAGTTCTCTCCTTTTGTTATGATTAGACCAAGTTTCATGCACCACTCAGAACACCCTCTGGGTTTGTTGATAAACAAACATCTTCAGTCCTCAGTATGAACAACAACTCATGTTCTTGAATATATTTCTACACCCTCGATTGTGGCACTGTGCTAACAGATCGGCCCAGATACTGGATGAAAATCCCTCCTTGCATTTTGCGTTACTGCGCTTGCAATTAGTGGAGTTAATTCGCTCCTGCACACTTAACCCTGATGGAGACATCACACCTGCCCTGGAGTTTGCTACTTCGCAGCTTGCTCCACGGGCGCCAACGAACCCACAATTCCTTGAAGACCTTGAGAAGACACTTGCACTTCTCATCTTCCCAAAGGAAAACCTAACACCATCACTAGCTCCGCTTCTTCATTCCGACTTGCGTAGGGATATTTATGCCAAGGTTAACGCAGCGATCTTGCAAAGCCAAGGCGCCCGTACAGAAGCTTTGTTGTGTGACTTCGCTCGGTTGTACGCCTGGGCGGAGCAGAAGGCCCGAGAGGCAAAGAAAGATATCCCCGACAAGCTGGACCTTGGACTCGGGGAATCCAGCAATAACAGTAATTCCGCCGAGGACTCTGCGGGAAACAGCCAGAATGGCGCATCTAACGACACTGTAATGACCAATAACGGAGAGGTTGACCCCATGATCTCATGACCGGCTGGGCCTGCCATGTATGTGTTATCATTCAGCATCTCGACCTTGCAGCCGCTTTGCCTCTGATCTTTTTTTTCCTTGGCTTGAGGCGTTGGGAATTCGAGGCCGGCGTTCACTTTTTTTATACGAAGTCATGAGTTAGCGTCTCAATGGATCCAGACATTCTTCCTCGTACAACTCGAACCGCAAGCCCCGGAAGCCGCTTTAATCTAGGTCTCCTCGTGCCGGGATATGGCTTAAGACTGTTTAGACTAACATGCAAGACATGAAGTATCTCCCACATCGCTCTCACTACCTGTCGAAACCCACGCAACGTGCGAGAAAATACTCGTCCAATTAGTATTTAAGCTCCTAGTGTCGATCAGACTATACAAGCAAGAAGAATTGCATTCAAGATCTAGTCAAGACATCCTCCCAGGATATATATGTGCAGCAAACAAACATACAACGAATTTATCCTGAATGTCCGATATCACGCCCAAAAGACCCCGATCCACTTCGCCCTATCCACGCTTCACGCACATCCTCAGGATTCCTGATTAGAAGCTCATGAGGTCTAGATGAAACAAGAGTTAGTTAAAGATTTCCTAGTCAAACACATGGAAAACAGGAATAGTTAGAAGGAAAAGGAAAGCAACCATACCTCTCCCGAAAAGGGCCCTCTTCGCCCAATCCATAGCGAGCATACACCGCGTTCGCAAGCTGACGCTCTCAGCGAAGTAGATGCTTCGCCAGAGATACATAGCCAGGACACCGCCGGCAAAATTTAAGCCCCCGAAGTCGAAGATGGCGGCGTTGCTGATGTACGCCAGGCTACCGAGGTGTCTGTAGTTGAAGGCCTTGTAGACTGCTTCGTCGAGGTCGCCGTGATCGATGTTGTTGGCTTGCATGCCGGGCATGGCGGCGGCGATCTTGGTAAGTTTGCGGCCGAGATATTGGCCTTGTTGGTTTGCGCGCTGGGCAGTGGCGGGAAGGGAGGTGAGTTTGTTGTCAATTTGGTGGAGGAGTTCGGAGAGTTCTTCAAAGTCTAGAGTGCCCGAGTGGTCTTTGTCGTACTGTTCGAAGAGTTTATCGAGGCGGCGGAGGTGGTTAGAAGCCTGCGGGAAGCGCTTCCTGACTCGATTGGCGACGTCGCGCCATTCTCGGAAGGTGAGATGGACTTTCTGCGGGTCTCTGCCTTTCTCCCAGGCGATGGTGCGGAGGAAGGAGACGATGTGTTCTGCTACGTTGTTTTGGACTGTGGAGCAGTCGCCCATGGCGTAAACGTCGCCAAGGGGAGCTCCGATGAGGCGGAGATGAGAGTCGGTCTCCAGAGCATGTTTGTTGTTCTGCGCCTCGAGCTTGTCGGAAATTCTCTTGCAAATATCGGCACGGGCTAGGTGTTCAATTAGCAAATCGTAGTTATATACCAGGTACCTCGAAGGAACTGCTTACCGATACCAGTTGACCATAGGCAAAATCCCATGGGGATTTCTTTGACCACGGTCTTTCCGTCCTCTATTTGGCTGAAAACTACCCTATCTTCGCGGACTTCCTTCACTCTTGCGTTTGTTAGGACGTCAACGTCATCGCGAGCAAACCGGGACTGTCGCTATTAGTCGCTTGTTCTAGCAACACGGATACAGCCAGAACTTACCTCCGCATATTTCGAGAGAGCTTCATCGTAGGTATTCAAGATATGACTACGACTCTGGATAATATGGACGGAGATCTCGTTCCTTAAGATCTTCGGGAAGGAGTAAAGCAGGTCTTCATTAAGGAGGTCGAAGAGCTCCGAAGCAAATTCAACACCAGTTGGGCCTCCACCGCAAACGACGAAGGAGAGCAGACGTTTGCGCTCTTCATCGCTGGTGGTTGGCAAGCACGCAAGTTCCATGTTTTCCAACACCTGATTCTTAATCTTGCGAGCGTCGTCGATCGATTTCAAGAAATGGCAATTCTCGAGGCCCTTGACTCCATGAGGGTTCGTGACACAGCCTAGAGAAAGTTATTTTGATCAGTAAAGCCACCGAAACCAAAAAGAAGCAGATCTCAGCGCTTACCGACACCGATGACGAGCTTGTCGTACGGAAGATAGAACTGCTGTTTCTGTCCCTTGGAATCGAGCTGCGCAACCTCGACCAGCTTCTCTGAGAACTCGACGTCCACGGCCTCCCCTTTGATGAAGTGCCCATTGACCCTTTGGACTATCCGCCGAACCGGTTCAACAAGAGACCTCAACCCTAAGGTTCCGACGGTAGCGGACGGTAGCATCGGCGTAAACAAGAAGTAATTTGTCGGTGAGACAACAGTGATGTGGTAATCGCCAGGATTAAGCTGTTTGAGCAGCGCAATACTCCCCCAACCCGTCCCCAGAATCACCAGTCTCGGTTTGTCCCTTTGTGCCTGCATCGCCTCGGAGTCATTGTCGCCTACCAGCACTTCCGCGATTGGCAGGTTCTTCGGTCCCCCACGGCGTGGATTGAGGGCCAATTCCGAGACGGGGATTGCTTCGGCGCTGGAGGATTCGCGATACGTGGTTGCATCATAGATAAAGAAGCCTACGACAGCTGCACTGCTCATGATAATGAAGAAGCCGCAGTAGGCAAAGGATTTGACGACGGCATTTCGAATGCGGGATGTGCGAAGAGTTCTGCCGCCCCCCGGTGCTGTCGACTGGTGTCGAATTGAGAGTTGGGGGGTGAAGAAGGCCGCACGCGACGCGAAGCACTGAGGTACAGGTTTGGAATTAGTGTGGATCGGGAACTCTCGGGCGGTTGATCGAGGAGATATAGGGGCTCTCGAGGCGTATAATCTTCTGGAGAAGAATCCGATTCTTCTCAGCGCGAGGGCGTCTGGACGGCCCCAGATCAGCGCAGGGCTCATTGCTCAACAGCAGCAGCAGCAGCAGCAGCAGTAATAAAGGAGGAGAGAAAGTGGAGACTGACTGCCACCAAAACGAACGGTCAACGTCACGGGAGTATGCAAAGTATAGATGACAGCAAAGAGAGATTGAGAGAGTGAAAGAAATGATTGAAGGAAGAAAGTGATGAATTCAGTTTAGCTGAGGGATGCGCTGTCAGTGAGTTGGAAGTTTCTCTGGACGGGCTCATCGTAACAAAGTAACTGCGAGGTAACGTCATTCTGCCACCGACCAAGCAGTTTTGGATCCACCGGGACTTTTATCATAAAGAATTACGTGGGACCCTTATCCATTGCACTTTCATTCGATCAGAGTACATCGTCAGAGCCAGAGAATAACCCACCACTGCGGCATGACCAGGGACAAGAGCACGACCTGAGACAACCCCGTCCGAACATCCTATGAACAAAACCCAGTCACGGAAATAGATCTTGGATAATGTGGGCGAGAATGATATATTGTAACAACCCGTCAGAATGAAGAAATTCAGAATAAAATGTCGAATACAAGCCCTGCCTGTCTCCACAAACGCCGTTTCTCCTTGCCCCAAGATGCACCGTCTAAAAACTTTGAAAATGAGAACACTCAAAATACAAAGAGGTTTTGCCTAGTCCCAGTCCGCATCTGCGTCCGGTGTCGCACTGTTTCTCTTCTTTCCCGAGCCGGGTTTCCGCCCTCGGGGCCGTTTTGGCGGATTTTGGCCCGAAACGGAGCTTTTGCGCTTCACTGGGCGTTGTCCAGCAACCCAGGCTGTCCCCGGCTCATCAGCGTCAGCAGTGGCGTCAAGGCTGTCCCCGTCGGCGTCTTCATCCTCCCCGATCTTAAACTCCTCGTCGATAGATAGGAGTGTGGCGAATTCATGGCACTTCGCCGCCATAGCCTGTTCGCTGTCTAACGAGGCCATGTTTCGGGAAATCGCTTCCCAAAATCTATCACCAGTGATCCCCTGTACCTTCGTGGCGGACTTGTTGAGCTCTTTAGCGGCGGGTTTCCCATCCTTGTTACGTACGTGAGCTGCGACTCCATATAGGCGACGAAGGTAAGTTCGTGCTTCCCATAGCATGGAAAGTGAAGAAGCTGCCACAGTGAGATGTCGCAAAGTTGCCGGATTAACCGACGGATCAGCAGTGGGTAGTGACTCTGTATTAGGAGCCTCCGCGGCTGCTATGGATACGGGTTCTCCATTTCCCTGAGGTGCTTCCTGCTTGCGTGGGAAGATCTCCGTTTCAATGCTGTGGGCAACAATAGTTCCTGTCGCAGAAACGATTCTCTCCATACAACTTATAGTTGCCACGACTTCAGTGAGCTGGTTGTAGTCAAAGAATGCGAGGTTCTGAGATACAAAACGGGCAAGAAGAAGATGTTCCGGCGGGTTGCCGGTAGCATCAAGCTTCTTTAACTCAAAGTTCACCTTGGAGCAGAGATTGGAGAGGAACTTCTTCTGATATCGGCTGTTACTGATCTTGACGATCTCAAATAGCGGCGCGAGCTTCGGAACGTATGGGCGGGCAAAGGCACCTGTCGTATCCCCGACCACATCGCGCTGGTAGTAGAAAGCCTCCTGGACAGCACGCATATATTCCCTTTCGAACATGGATTCATACTGCTGGTGAAGCATCTTGTGCGTCTCAAAGGCTACTTTAGCAATAGCTGGGACGGTGGATGTCTCGAGAGAGACTAGAACCCCTGCGCACTCTTTTGGATGGACGAGACCTTGCCGATTGATGCTGGCAATTAATTCGATGGCAGTCAAGCCATATGAGTCCTGTCGGGATTGCGCGACTCGGAGCATATCTTTGAAGAAATGCTGAGCTATCAACGCTGCAGCACCGTCATTGTCGCTTGCCCGCAAAGACCCGCCTAATCTTGTCGTACTTTCCTGGTCCGCGACTTCGGCAGCTGACACCACGGACTTCTCTGCCTTACCTTCGTGCATTGCGAAGAAGTCTGCAAAGGACTTGAGGACGATGTTCTGAAGGCTTGGGTTATCCTCGTCGAAAACCGCCGAAAGGATCTGCCTTAATTCTTCCCGCCCAAACTGTGCTGGCCAGGACTGGCAAATAGAACCTAAGCTTTCAAGGGCCATAACACGCAGCTCATGGGGCTGCTTTGCCAGGGTAAAAGGGACAATCGAGTCAACCATGAGGCCAGCGACCGAGCCGCCCTTCCACGATGGGAACGCGTTTTTGAAGTGCGGCTCGTATTTTTCAAGGTCACAATGCCGCCCAACACAGCCAGCAATTCGGATATAGCTTTTAGCCCGCGCTAGAACAGCTGCATTGGCGTCGCTGGAAAGGTCAATGTTCTTGTAATGCTGAATAGGTTTCAGAACGGAGATCGTGAGCTTCACGAGTCGGTCCGTATTATGCAAGACCCCGTTTATGGTCCACAAGCAGGCCATAACTTCATTGAGCTCCGAGCGGGCAAGTTTAGCGACGCTCTTGAAAAGATCGTTTTGAACTTCTTTCAAAAGTGTGTTGTGGGAAGTCGAGACGAACGGTAGGACACATCGGTAAATAACCACTACAGAGCGGAACAAGAACAGGTCCTCCGCAGTGGCAAGGTGTCCAATGTAAGGGTGAAGGGCTTCCAACTGATCAGGGCGAAATAGCTTCGGATTCGCTTTCGCGAACACAGTCATTGTTTGCAGCAAAGCCTGCTGAAACTCGGTTCCAGTGGAATCGTTGCCCTCAATCAATTTCTCAAACATTGCGGAAACCATCGCTTTGCAAACTTTGAAATTCAGAGCGGAAGACTTGGAGGAATCAGATAATAGTTTCCGAAGACAGGCGCCAAGTGTCTCAAGCGCCGTCTCACTCCTTTGGACAAGACTAACAAACAAGGTCACTCGTTCTGCGAGACCAACCTTCAGTTTTGGGACATCTTGAGCCGATTCGATTAGCTCATAGAACGGAGTAAGCCAGATCTCTTCGAAAGTTTGACGTGCCAAAGCCGCTACACTCTCTTCAAGATCGATAGTTCGTTGGAGAAAGCTGTCTAGAACGGCCAACTGGAGTTCAGTGCGAGAACTCTTGAGGTAGATATCTTTGAGCAAACCAATACAGCGTTTTCTAACACCAGCTGTTGGATCGCCAGCGCAGGCTAGAATCGTCCTGCCCCCATCTTCCTCTAAATTCGGCTTCAGGGCAATGCATTTGGCGATCAAGGACAATGCGGAGTCGCGAACCATAGGTGAAGCATCTGTTGCACATCGAAGGATTACACGCATGACCGAATCATCTCTATCAAGGAGGCTTGGGTCCCTCTCAAGCATATAGATAACACTTTTCAGACTGCGGCTTCGAACCTTGGCTTGATCACTAGTAATCGAATTGAGGAGGACTTTCAAGATAGTGTCGAAAGCTTTACAAAAGCTAGAGTTAAGGACAGTTAAAATATAGGCGAATCGCCCATGGGCGGTTGATATTTTTTCATATTGCCTGGGAAAGCCTCAGCATCGAATCGAATATCGTTCTTGAGTTGGGGATGATACCTATGAGTCTCCAGCCAAAGTGGGTCAGAGAAAAGTCTTGCGAAGAGATGCACCAGGTGCTCAGTTGCTTCATCATATGTGACCTCGTCATTGTCCTCCGTGTTGTAATAGATGGAGCAAAAGGTCTTCGCCCACTGTGCCAGAAAAAAGCCTCTTGCACTGGTGAGTTGCCAGTTGTCCGAATTATGACCGTCCATAAAATATTCAAGAGTCAATCGATACGGTCCTTCGGAGGTTATAAGATCTTGAGGGTGTAGCGCACGGTTTGAGTTATCCTCAAACAATCGTTTCAGGTAATCTGTAACCTCAGAATGAGATTCTTCCATTGCTGGAAGTAGGTGCTGTGCAGTTGAGATAAGATCAGATATAGCAGAGCCCATCCAGCCAAGAAGTTCAAGGGCCATACTTTTCGCCGTGGCAGTGCTTTTGTCAGCGTCGGCGATGCTAACCATGTGAGACGCCATTATGCGAAGTAACAATTCCGCAGCAGGCCAGTCAGTGGAACCAAGAACCCCGACGAGGTCTTCCGTAAAGAGATCGAGAATATTTCTGTACGGTTGGTCGCCAGTCTTGGTGGACGTCATCGCTCTTTGGACGACGAATTTAATAATATACTGAGCGCTTCGCAATGCATTATCGTACAGGCGATTGACCTTTGTCGCTAAGCGTGCCAGTGATACATCGGACAGCTCATCATAATCGTCATCCTCATCCGCGATTTGGTCGTCCTCAGCCGACTCATTCTCGTCGTCTTCCAGCTTTGGTACCTTGCGCTTCGTTCCTACAGATTTTGGTGAAGGGATATCTAATGCGGTGGTCTGAACAAGTTGCATGACAAGCGCCGTGAGAAGTTGGATACTCTTGCCATCCACCAGCTTAAATTGTCTGGCGCTTTGCCGGGTAATCGGAAGTTTCTCCAGAGATACCAGGATTTCATCAAGAATAAACGGGCGTTGCGCTGGATATTTCGAGAAAATTTTTGCAAGAACGTCCATCGCTCCACGTCGAACAGATTCATATCTCTGAGAACCCACAGCAGAATCCTTCTCGATGTGAGAGTTCTCCACGAAGATCAGCTTTGCAGCAAAGAATTCAGTTGCCGTGATTGTCCCTTCCGAGACATCAATCCGTGCAAGAAAGTCGGCGAAGAAGCTCAGGGCTTTTTTACTCTGTTGTATGAGGCCACCAATAGCACGCCTTTGAATGGAACAAAATTCGAAAAATCTTCCGTCTTTCCCTCCAGGGCGAGCTTCGACAGCGGGTATGATGCAGTTATCGAAGACCCGCCTAAGAAAATTTGGAATGACTTCGATCAAATCCTCTGGGCAAAGGTCCCTCTCCGACTGAGAGCCAGACATGGTGAGTAGGAGAGAGTTGACGGCAAGGAGGGCGTTGTGCATGTCGTCCAGCTTCCTCAACCAATCGTGGGACGCAGACTCATCTGAGGCGTCTTCTAGTCTCGAATCAAGTGCCTGTGCAGCTATAATTGGCGTTTCACAAAGCTTCTGTATGCGATTAAGGTAATCCGAAGGGATGTCTTGGAGTCTATTGAAGCCCACAACCTTCTTCATAGCCTTTTGAAGGCGTGCATGAGCATCAGAGGAGAGGACAGCCCCACTGATCCCCAGCGACTGCGAAGAAGAGAAGACCGCATTTGGCCTATCAAGAGCTATTTCAGATCCCCCATGATCAAAACGGTCCTCGGATTCAAAGATCTCATGAAGAATATCTTGTAGCTTAACCAGAGCGGCATCTGCTTCTTCTTTCTGAGCTCTAAGCCGAATCGTTGTTAGACTATCATCCCCACCGGCGCTGAGATTTCTCTTCTTCGGTGCCACATGAGTATGATCGGTTGTCGGTATTGGCTTGACTGGTATCACGACCGAGAGTTGGCTTGCGGGTTGGACATGTTGGTTATGGGCTGTTGCAGCAAGGTTGTGATTCAGAATCGAATTTTTGTCCGAAGGGATAGCTCTCTTCAGCGGGATCCTGTTGTCTGCGTCTGATGCCGTAGGATCTGGGCGCTGTGAGCCAAGGGCATGCCTAAAATGTATCACGAGAAGGGCAAACTCACATCGAAACGCAATATCCGTAGAGTCCAACATCATTTGAGAGAATGGACCAAGTAGACCGGTGCTAGAAACAACGTTGTGAGAGGCAGCGAGTGAAGGTGGGGGGGTATGGTTTCCGATGGGAAGTTTAAATTTGCTGAAGGCATTTCCGTTAACATCATCCAGGGCAGAGAGAGAAATCATGCTCACAATTCGGTCAGCTGGTCGCCATCCAGGAGATGTTGCAGATATTCTCGAGACGTCTCTAACCGGCTCGATTCCTGACGTCCAGATCGTATATCATCGTTTAATTCGTTCAGCGCAGTACGCCCGGACTGGAGGATATGGTTGATTGAGCTCGTTGTAGGGGGCCGACCGACATCTGGACGCAGTACGCAGTCTAAGACATAAATGGTATCAGTCAAAGGTCACACTTTCCCCAAGGGTCTTACTAGACCAACCTAATCCAAATATCGGGGTGCTGTACATGGGGGAGTACTGTAGAGCCTCCTCCACGGCTAGTGGCCTCTCCCGACGCTGCAATGGTACCGCTGTACCCCCCGGCTGCGGCTGTACATGACTATTGATGATGACCTGAACGGCCGGGCGCCAATTTTCGTCCATGATGGTAGCAGTGGTCCCTTAATAAGAGCTGCAGTTCGAACGGGGAGAAGGAAGTCGTGAAAGCGGAAAACCCATGTTCCGCTCAGAGACATGGCTGTCAGTCAGAAGACCGAAATCCCCTCCGCATCAGATTATCATTTCCGATAGGCTTTGGCGAACGGCTGGACGACAAACCGATGTTCGAAACAATTCAATGCCAGGCACTACTATCTTGCGCTTGCGGCCTCGCCTGACCGCCCAGCGCTAATGTACTACAGACAGGTTCTTGCTCCCCCGATCGTGGCCCGTGCGCCCGCAAATCTTCCCATGCAGGAAAAAAAAAAGTGAAGGAAAAGTGACCAGAAGCAAACCAGATATCGAAGTCAAGCGATACCTGCAACCTCAGAACCTCTGCTAATAATATATTTTCCGTTTATCGGTTTTTAATATGTCTACAATTGGCTCTTTGGTCTTCTGCACTGACTGTGGTTCACTGCTGGAAGGCTCCGTTGGTGATCCAACAAGGATTCTCATTTGTGACGTCTGCGGAGCTCGAAACAAAGGTGAGTTTACATGTTTGGAGGAAAGGTGGAACATACTAACGCTTTGCCCTCAGATACCGTTCCACAAACGATCGTCTCCGAATCCAAGCCAAGCGCCTTTCCCTCAACGCTGCGAGCGAAGCGGTCCGCGATTCAGACCTTGACAGCGGCAGATAAGAGAACCGAAGCTCTGATTGAAAGGGACTGCGCAAAGTGTGGGAGGAAAGAAATGTACTTCACCGCGGTGCAATTGCGCAGTGCAGACGAAGGAAGTACAGTTTTCTACACTTGTGTTTGCGGACATAAGTATGGCCTTCTTATTCCCTGCAGCTCCAACGTCCGCTTATCTTTTGTTACAGGGAGGCAACAAACAACTAGAATCCAGGAAATTCTATTCTTCAATCACAATTGTGTGTCTATCCTGCCGAAAAGTGACCCGTTCACGAATATCTGGGATCAGCTTGTCACTCAAGCAGCAGGAACGGCAGCCAGGTTTGTAGAGTCCGGCACCAAGGCATATTCGACCTCCCCATTCTTCTCATACTCCGCCATATCTAGAGCCACAATGATACTGTCTCTCACAACCTTCTCTGGGTCGTTCAAGAATTTCTTCAGTGTATCTTCCACGCCTTCAACATTACCAAGACTGCCAAGAGCCTCTGCCGCTTCGTGTCGCACCATACCAACTTCGCTCTGGTCGCTGAGAGTTTCCGTAAGGCTGGGAACGGAGGCGGGGTGACAAAGCTGGCCAAATACGAATGCGATCTCATGACGGAAAAGAGCAGAAGGATCCTTGAGGCCCTTCGCCAGTGATTCAATGGCCTGCTTGGCTGTCGGGAGATCGGAGGGTGAGGCAAGATCGCGCAAGCCGAACATGGCACGGTATCTTTGAAATAACGGAAGGGTTGTGTCGAGCAATGTTTTCTCTAGGTCCGGAATCGAAGGCTCCTTCGCCGTCAGGGGCATCGGCGGGGCAGGGTCAATGGAGGTGAAATCACTACAGCACGTTAGACTGAGAATAAAGGTAGAATAATATCACAGCCAAGTTCTCAAAAGGTTCGACCCCAACATACCTAGGCTTCAAAGTCTCGGCTTTCCTTGCCTCAGACTGTTCCCACAGAATTCTGTCCACAGCAATGTCGCAAGTCTCTCGAACCACATCAACCTCATCCTTATTGTCCCTAAGCTCTTTCAGAATCTCCAAGCTACTTTCGTAACCCAAAGCTCCAAGTGCCTCTGCGGCCTCATGACGACACATGGCATCCTCCTCAGCGTCCTTCAACGCATCGTGCAGGAACGGTAAGGCATCACGATTCCGCGTCTGACCGAGACAATATGCGACCTCGTGCTTGAGTAGAGCTGATGGGGAGGAAAAACCAGCAGCAATGGCCTGTATTGCGGGGAGTGTCTTCTCAGTGGGGGGCTGTAGGCACGCAAGGTGCTTCAGCGAGAAGAGAGCGCGGAATCGGCGAGCGAGCGGTTCAGTCTCAGACGCGAGAACGCTTCGCAGGGTGAGGACGGTGGTATCCGGGCTCTCCAAGTTATCTGTCGCCATTTTTGTGGTTTATGGCTGAGAAGGACGGCAGAAAGGCAGAAGTCAAAGTCCAAGGGTACGTATAATTTTGTTTTTTGACGACTGCACGATCTTATCTGCGCTGATAATAAAATTTGGGTGGGGTGGCGGCTCCAACGGGGTATAAAATCTGCGGGCTCGGCTTCCTTTCCAAGTTGCTTGCAATTGTTTCCGGGTCGGACGATATCTAGTATGGGCTCTCTGTCTATTGCTGCATTCAGCCGATTGGACCTCGAAATGAGGTTTCAGAGATTATCTGAATCATTAATGATGGATAGCCTCTCGCACAAGGAGCCTCTTTGGAAGCTTTTGGGAGCGACGTGAGCTCCTCGAAATGATCCCAGCATACCCTCTGTGCTTGGATAGGGCCCCAAGCTCTGCTATGAAAGGCGGCCCAGAATATTTGTGGGTGAATCTCACAATAACTTACTATGGGCTTTCGGCCAACGTCAGATTGGAATCCAGTACTTATATGCCAATACAAACTGGACACCAGGAGAGGAAAGCTCAGCAGTCATATTTACTACAAATCATAGTAAATAGCCTCCTGAGGCTGATGCCACAGACTGCCCAACCTATTGCCGTGGCTAAACTGATTGCACCATTCACCAAGCAATATCAATTGCTTGTCACCACACACCTAATGGATCAGAAACGAAATTACCAAAGCACTTTGTAAGCACAGTAAAAATTAGTCTAAGAGCTCTCCCCAGGGCCCATCGATTGGAATGCCTCTTCAGTAACTTATCATGCCTCCGGCGCCAAAGGAATCCTATCCTCTTTAGATCCCTAGTCAAAAAGCAAGAGTGCATATGCACCACCACCCCATGATTGGTTCTTAGCACTCGTGCCATTCTTGAGAAGACATTTGCACATATATCTGTTGGTAAAGGCATGAAGGGAAATCACTTCAACTCTAGAACCGATCCGGGACAAACCAACAGTTATATACATACAGGAGATCCCAAGAGGGGCGGTTTTATTTGGTTCTGATATGCTTGAGCTTCTTCGGCTCATGGACAAAGTTGTTTGCATAAGCCTTGGGAACAAACTTGCGCTCATTCGGCTCCTGAACAAAGTATTCGTAGCCCTGCTTCTGGGCGAACAGTATGGCATCCTCCTTCGACTTGAAATTCAAATGTGTGCCCTGCATGCAGTCGGCAGATGATTGCCAGCCCATCAAGGGATTCTCCCACCGATGCCCCTTCTGTAAGATATCCCAGTCCATCCTCCAGTGGTGAGAGTGCCAGTCCCCGGATTGTGTGGCGGGTTTCGAAGGTCGATAAATCCTTGACAAGTGTTAGCATTAAAGGCGAACCATTTTCAGCTAGGACCTATACCTGACGGTGCGAGCCTGAAGATCGGTCGGTGCGCCAGAGAGGACAGCAGCAGGAACAGTCTCGCCGGGTTCGCTTCCATCCATGACACGTTTGGGCACAGGAGAATATTTCCTACTTTGGTGTCAGTCATGATCCAAGGGTGGCCTGGGATACTTCATACGAGGTGCCGTGATCGATGGTTGCATCATAATCGGGCTGGTGACGAGCCATTGCCTCAGAAGGAGTCTCCTTTTGGATCAATGAGCTCTCCGAAAGGGGGGTAGTTGGCGCCTCAGAAGGGTTGACCTTGATCGGCGATTCGGCACGGATGGTGGTTGTTGAAAGCAATCGGCTGGAGTTGTAGGCCGTAAGCCTGCCTACCCGAGAGTAGGCAAGGTTTCCAGCTCTCATAAGGGACATGGTGCCTATTGGGCCGATCGTGGTTGGAACAGAACAACAAGAACGAGTGCAAACTGATGAGGTGAGGTATTGCGACCTTTCCCGGTCGACAGGAATTCCGAATTTGGTTTAGCGTCTTGTGCGGCTCCCTTCGTTCTCTTCCGACAACCCGCTTCTCAGGCACTTCCTCCCATCTTTCCGTCGCTCTGCTTTCTCTCGATCCGCTCGCTCACATCGAGGTAAGAAGATTGATGAATATTCGACATGCGGATTTAATGATCCGCATTGGACGCAACCTTGAAATTGCTAACGGGCTGCCTCTAGATCGCGCAAAGATGAGCTACATCACTCGCCGAGGTCTCTCGACCTTGATCCCTCCCAAGGTAAGAAACATCCTCAAATTATCTCAATCGACTTTCTCGCTTGAAGCACATGTGCTCATCTGAATCTATAGATTGCTTCCCCAAATGTGAGACCGTCCTGTATACCCCAAATCACGAATATCATCCGGCAACAATCTCTTCTTCCCATCGACAGAAAGAATTCCTTTAACCAAGCCGGATTATTCGATAACTAACCCTCGAAAAGGCCATTGGTGCTGCTAAGGATGCCGCTCGCATGGACCGAGTGGTGAACTTTTACGCCCGTCTCCCCCGTGGTGCTGCCCCTGAAGTCAAGCCCACTGGCATCATCGGCCGCTACCAAGCTCGCTACTTCGGCAGCAAGCCTTCTGCTGCACGTAAGTAATATGGATGTATAGTACGTCAACTCTAAGCTGACGCCAATGCTTCATACAGCGCTTGCCCACGCTATCGGCGGTATCCTCCTTCTCGGCTACAGCATGGAATACTACTTCCACTTGCGTATAACTCCTTTCGCCATTATTTCGTCGTATCCTTGATCTGACAGAATTTTAGGCCACCACAAGAACCACCCCCACTAAGTTACTACGGACTCGTCGTTGGGTTAGGGGAATTTGTGTATATACCATTGCCCTAGAATGAACTCGCTGTAGAGGACAAGATTTACACTATTGGCAGTACCAGATTCCTGTGCTATTAGTCTCCAATTCAAGACCCTTTTAAGAGGGTAAGATGTAAGCTCGTGTGTTGTGCGTGCATGCGGTGGGTTCTGGGTTCCTTTGGTATGGCGGTAGCGGAGGAGGGACAACTCCCCGCGTACCGCGTAGAAGGACAAAACCGGGAGTCTGACTACGGGAACACAACAAGTAGATATGAGTACAGTATGCAAAGAATAAAAAAGTTCGAGATATGGGCGACGGTTTCCGAATACCGCTGGTCAGTTCCCCAGTTCGGCCGCTCGGTTTGCTTCACTTTGCGGCCTTTCCACGCTAACCGAAAACAGCCGCCCTTAGACTCAACCCATCACTTCATCCATGACTGCAGCCATCACCCGATCACCAACAACCCAGAGAAGAGCCCCCCTTATCGTGACCTCCCTTTCGGGATTCCGCGGGCTGTTACCTTTACCCTCTGAGATCTCTCTACCAGCGCGTATTTCCTCGAATCTCTTTTTCCACATCTCACTAGCCTCTTCTCATTCGCCGCCTTCTCGCTCATTCGGAGCTTTTCACGGCTCAAACAGCTGAGCTCACAGTTCAACCGTGGCGATTCTTGATCCCAAACAATAGGTAGCCCTTGCCATACCCCCTTGTATTCAGGGTTGTTTTCGAGTCCCGTTCGCCGCTCGTTTTTTTATGTACGGTTTTAAAACACATGTCTAACGGATGTCGCAAGCTGTTACCCCCATAGACTCGAGAATTGTTATGGCAGAGCAGAACGGCCACGATGTGGTAAATCAAACCCTGTCGGGCGGCGATCCTTCGCCTTCCGGCGTTCCTGCGAGCACCACCGACAAGAAACCTGCTGGAGAGGACGAGGGGGAGATCAACATTACTGCTACAGCATCATCCGAACCGAAATCGAAAGTCGAATCAGATTATCAAAAAATAGATACGATACCGCCGGCGGGAAACAGTGATAAGGGACAGGACGGCGATCAAGTGTTGACAGTGAGTGCTGTGGTGTGGATTCCCGGTCAACGGCTGAACCAGAATCAGGACGAATCAAAGCAAGTACTGGGATCAGTAGCAACGAGGGCACTGGAAATGAATGGAGTGATGTCTACATCGGATGGTGGGGATGATACGGCCTCTCAAGGTGGTTCAGAGTCCGATGCCAGTCGAACGGAGAGCAAAGTCCATAGCCGTGCTGGGTCAGTGAAACGGCCAACGGCTTTCAAGCCCGTTTCCTTCGCCAAGTTCTCCGTTCCCAAGGCGCCCGGGACGCCCCCGGTGACTAAAACCTCTGAAAAAGGTGCGCACCTACCTCTCATCTAGTTGAAGAACGCGAGTCATAACAGGTGATAGTCCCTTTATCCTCCGCAACCCCGCTAAGCACAACTGTACAAAATCCGCGACCGCGCTTGGTTGCTAAGACGACTAGTAGTCTTCGGGACTCATTGTCGAAGACAGGCACAAGCAGCGCTAGGCTCACTGGAGCTGGGCCCGATCCCAACCAAGTTTGGAATAGGAATCGACGTAAGACTCCCTGCATGCGACGGCATCAAGATTTGTCTAACTGCTTCACCCCTACAGCGGTCCAGCAGACTCCCCCGAAACACCTCACCGACGAAGAACTGAAGCAACAATATGGAATTCACATGACCTCAAGAATTCAGGAAGATGGCGGTGGCACAGAGTCAAAGTGGGCTGATATCGATGACGACGAAGACGACTGGGCTCCCGAAACCATCGAGTGGAACGATGGGACGAAGACCGATCTGAAGGCTGATCTACCTCACACCGAACCGATACCAGCAAATCAACAAACGACCACAAAGACAGTAGTTGAGACCAAAGAGGAGCCCGCGGTACCAGAGCAGGTTACCACAGCCAGGGAAGCCCCAAAACATACCTCCAAGCCCGTCACATCTATTGGTCCAAACCCTACGGTTCTCAGATTGGGGGCGAGTGCAGAAAGGCAAGCAAGGACCGCAAGTATTTCTTCGAAAGGGCCCAATGAAAGACCGCCTTCGTCCTCCACGAGCCCCGCTCCTCCAGCCAAGTCGCCTTGGGCCCCAATACCACCAGTTGAGAAAGTGTCACCGGTTATGCCACCTGTCCAAGCTCAACCCTTAGCGCGAACGTCTTTCAAGGAAACGAAGCCGAATGATAGTGCTGGTGCACCTGTTGCCCCAAAAGAGATTGCGGCTGATGATTTCAACCGTTCGTGGAAAGATACTCAGCCTGGGACTCGGGAACTTTACAATTCCAGATCAGGACGGTACGAGCCCGTTCCAGAGCCGAGGAAAGGTACCTGGCGAAACGAGCAGAATCTCCGTGCTCCGTCTGTATTGCAGCGACCTGCAGCGCAAGGCGAGAATATAGGACCCGCCGAACCTTCTGCTGCCTTTCAGACTCATAGGACGAGTGGACAAGATGGCGCTCATTGGAATCGCCGTCGAACGTCCTCTAATGTAAGTGGTGGAAGTGGAAGCTTTGGTCGCCGAATGTCGATTGGTAGACACGACGCTGTTCAAAGATCGTTTGAGGCCAGACGCGGCTCCCAGGCAAACGGGATGATCGAATCATTTGTCCAACCACGAGAGCACCCCTCAAAAGAAATTCAAATGCGCGATGCCTCCCCTCTACGACAGGGACCCAGTCCTTACTGGCCTCCTGGAGAACCGGCCAATGGTCCGGAAATGGTTGCCCCTGCAGCCGCTAATTCCGCCCACCCCGCTGCACCTCCCCCTCCTGATAGACAACACGCAGTACCGCAAGCGCCGCAAGAAGATGCAGTTGCCATGCAAGAACGTATCATGAAGGAGAAGCGTTTAGAAGCCCGGCAGCGAAGGTTAGAGCAAGAGGAGAAAGAGGAGGCTGCGAAGCGCGAAAGGATTCGGCAGAAGCTCGAGGCGCTCGGTCCGGCGCCTGAAAAGCCTAAGGCGAAACACAAGGAGAGCCCGGAGACCCGGGCCGCGACGACAACAACTGGCCACGCTCAGTCACCTCCCAAGCCACCTGTACCGGAACCTACCGGGGCCCCAAAGCAGTACGGCATGATGAAAGTCCATCATCCCGATACAGTGAAAAGGCTCATCGAGAAGGAAAGGAGCCAAGAAAAGCCAAATATAGTAGCCGGCACCCGGCGTCCTTCCGCTCCAAACCGGGAGCCCAAAGCGGATTCTCCTACGACCAACGGATCCCCGCCGCTTCATGAACACCCGGAACACGTTGGTGACAAAGTTGCAGAAAAACCTACTGGTGAACAAAGCCCTCAGTGGACAGGTAACCTCAATGTACCCAACACATACTCTCCCTGGACAGCAAACTCCAAGCTCGTTGGTGCCTCGGCTCCAATAACAAACCCATGGAAGCCCTTGAGCAACGACAAAACATTAGGGAACGGCATCTTCGACCAGAGTCTTGGGAACTTCCCAGCAAGAGACATGAATTTGCGGAACCACCTTGGCCTAGATCAGCCGCCACTCCCTCCTAGCTCGCAGCCTTTCCCCGCAACTTCACGATCTGCGCAGGAAAGTACAACTATATCTCCGTTGCCATCTCCCGAAACGAGGCACGCCTCCTATGATCCCCTTAGCCCAATTGCTCGCCCTGGACCGATTGGACCCCCAAGAGCACAGCATCCACACTGGCAACATGAAGCCCGTACCGCTGCGTGGAACGATTTCCATGCTGTTGCCACGAAGCGCGAGGCAGAGGAGAATGAGAAGCTACAAAATGAGATGAACGCCGCCCGTGAAACTCAATCGTCGCTTCAAGTTACTTTCAATGAAACCTGGCGGCAAGTTCGCACAGGTGACCAAGCTGGACAGAGGCAAGTTGTTGGTGTTTCGAGATCAACAGATGGGACTCCCCCGATGCCAAACCCACTGTCCGGCCTGGAACACCCTGTTGGCCCTCTTCCTTTCGCGGAAGCACATGCGCGCCCTCTTGGCAGCGTTCCTATTCGCAGTTCGCGATTCTTTCCACAGGCTACAGAGACTAGGAAGCTGGCGCTTGAAGAAGACTATTTCCGAAGCCCTTCCCCGCCTCCTCCTGAAGAGGTATCTACGCACCCTGTATATTTCGGTGATTCGAACAGACCTCTAGTACATCTCCCTCAACCAAAACCAATTGTCAAGCTTCCTCCGAAAATTGTCGCACCACCTCCCCCGCCACCCACCTTTGCCTCCATGGTTGCTTCAAATACACGCTCTGGGCCTCCTTCAACGGCTACTTCCTGGCAAGAGAAGATCAACACTCTCTTCGGTAAGAAAACAGCAATTCTTGAGAAGAAGAATGCACTAGCGGTCTCCTCGGCGTCGAAAGAGCCACTTGACGTGCAGCTCCATATCGCTGCAGTTTCTGTATCGCTACCGTACAATGGAGAAACCCAAGCTGGAGACGGCGAGCTAACCGCGAAGCAAGTCGAGGAGGCAGAAGCAATGTTCGAGGACCGTGAAGTTGGCTCCTTGCCTGTTGTACGAGTGCCCACCATGGCCCCTCCGGCTGCCTGGCGAGCTGCACCAGCACCTTCACAAGCCCGCCTGCGTTCAAAGGCTCTGAAGTCGATGCAAGTCCATAGCGTTGAGCCCTTCCCTTTCGGCTTGTATGACAAAGATACCTCTCCAGTAACCCGAATCTCAATTCGACTTCCGGGTTCGGATGCTTCGAAAACCCTGACTGTCTCGAGGAAAGCTGGTTCTCACACCTCCAATCCCCGATCACGTGGACCCTCTACATTCAAGCCTCGCAAGAACGTAAAGCAACGCGAGGACTCCAATAACTCCAGTTTCAAGAAGACACCTTCCAACCAAGCAAATGGAAGCAGTCCACCCCAGCGACAGTCGCGAAAGGCTTCTTGGGACACGCCCACCAGCGGTGCTTCCCGCTAAACTTCCATAAACAGTGGCCTCAAGATCTTATCACATGAGTTCTTGAGCCACAGTCTCACTTTTCGATTTATAGTGTTTTCCCAGGGTTCGGGTCTTCATTCATTGAGTTTGCCTTGATGAGCTACGCTTGCTGGGAAACAGACCGAGAGGGGATCGGTTCGGTTCGATTCAAGTTCGGGTTTGGGTTCGGGTTCAATCATCGATCGTCTCCTCCTTTAGCATTTGTTCTTTAATGTTGCCCCCACCGTACAATATTCTTTTACCTCTTCTTCCATTTTACACCTCCTTCCTTTGTACTCGTTTTGAAGTAGCCATTCCATTCCTCAAGATGAGACGATGGAAAGCCACAGAGGCCTTATGAATACGCGCGCATGAATGCTGGCTGTTTATTTGATATAATGCTACTGTGACGAATGCGCAATCCATACTTTTACTCGGAGTTCAGGCAATCAATCCAGAGTGATATTGATAGCTCATGTCAGGTCAAACGAGTCTGGGCAAATGTGACATTTTTTTAATTATCTTGACCAAATCTATTCCCACGATAGGTCAACACGGAACGCCAACAGAGATACTTAAGTTTTATTTATGCTCGAGGTCTATGCTGGAATAAATTATGGGCGTCATCTATCATTTGACTGTATCTGGTTATCTTGCGTGTGAAATCAACTGTAAAGGTTCCTCCCCCAAAAGATCGCGGACTCCAGGTATAACTATTGCCATCTCGAACGCCATATCCCTGCTAATGCCGGCTAAAATAAATGTACACAAAAGGCTCGTCGAAACCGATAGAGCCCATTCGAGCCCATTCGAAGATATAAGGTCGGTCCGTAAGAGATCACCAATTCCAGGTCCGGCTTGACGCAGTAAAGACAGGCGGCTTCCACTGCAGCCGAGCAGCATCGATGTTTCGAGATCCCTTGGTCTTTTCTTTCTCTAAGCGCTTTCGGCGTTCCTCCACCACTTGGTCAGTGAGTACGATGACCCAGTTGCCTTTCTATGAGGTTGTTAGTGCCGAGCACTCAAGAGAACTATAGGTGGCCGGGGGCATACATGATATCTAAGCATGTTGAAGACAACCAATGTCTCGTGAACGTCCTTTTCTGTCATTGAGGTCAAGACGGCGAGCTCATTCTCGCTCACTGATTCACGCCCAGACTCCGTGAGGATTTCGACGAGTGTCTCGCGCCAGTATTGCCGGTACGAAAGTAATCCGAGATCACTGAGAGGTTTTTCGGGAGAGCCGAGCTTTCCTTCTCGCTTGCTAAGCTCGTAGCTGAAAGAGATAAGGAGTCTTCCGAAACCCCGCCGTTGATATTGAGGCAATGTTAAGATACAGGCCAGGTTATACCCTTCAGCAGAATCCTTCTCCTTAGAGAAGTAACCCACAAGGTGGCAGCCAGTTTCATCTCGGGTGCACATGCAGTAGAAAAGGAAAGGGTCGACATCGTAGTATAGAGTCTTGTGGTCAAGGAAGAGCTTGCTCAGAAGACACAGATTGCGGCACCAAGTTCGTTGTCGGCGGCCATCTACTTCGAAGAAAGAGATGTTGTCATCTCGGTAGATCTCGTTGCCTGGAGGGTGTACAAGTGTACATTTCGTCCGGTGCCGTTCGAAAGCGCGCTTGTTGTCGAAGTAACTCAGGCAGAACTCATCGATATACACCACCTCCGCGTCGGAAAACGAGGCAGGGTATGGGGAAAAGTACCACGGCTCGACATCGTACTTTCCCATTTGAAGGCGATCTAGATTTCGCACTCGATGGATTTCCGTAGGGTTTTGCGTCATACTGCCACTGGTCCGTAGCCGTTCAATCTCTTCTTCCCGCGACATCAAACCAAGCGCTTTCTCTTCCTCTTTGATTTCCTTCGCGTCAGAAAAGCTGACATCCATCATGTCCACATCGTCAGAGTCAGCTTTCGGAGTCCCATCTGCAGACACTGCTTCTGATCCCAAGATAGACAAGCTAATCGGAGTTTCATCACCTTGATTTTCCTTTCCGCCTGCTTTAGATGGGCGTTGGACTTTGCCCACATTGGCATTTTTACCCGTGAGAAGATCCGGAGTAGCTGAAACGTCCCGACTACCGGCTCGAGCGCGCTTGTTCTTGCTCGGGACCTTGTTGGCAGGGCCAGTCTTCTTCTTCTCCGGCTTCTCGGGCTGAGGCCACTCAACCTCTTGAGATAGGTCGAGTCGCGAAGAGGCGATCCATTCTTGAGACAATCGTCAGCAGAATTTTTGAGGAAGCCACCGTACAAAACATACCATCAAGACGTTTATTGAAGTCCACATAATGAACGCTGTGTCCATGATTAGTATTATCTCTCCAAGCCAAACCTTACTGGAATGCCTTACTAGAAAGCTAGTCCATCTTTCCGCTGCTTAATGGACAGAATTTCTGCTTTTCGTAGCTCTCCATCCTGCAAGCCAGTCAACTCCCGTTCGTGAACCATAGTCACGTGCCGGTTTGCAAAAGAACCCCAAGAAGAGCAGGATGAACAACGCACCTTGTGGATCATGGCTTTCACACCGATCCTAGCGCGCCAGTTAGCATATGCGACCGATGAAAATGGGGTCATTAGTTACGAAGAAAAATTTCTGAGTATTTTCGGAAAGGTTGCGCGGCTTACCTGATGGTATTGAGGGTCGCAAAGCCCTTCTCGATGGGATCCGGGGTGCCGGCAGCCTCCCCGTGAGAATCTCTGATGGCCATTGTGTTCGCAGAGCAATCCCCGGTTGTCTGAGCGAGTAAAATTGATAAAAATCCTTATTATGGTTGATATTTGCGATGGGAACCTCGCAGGATCCCCGACGCGATTGATGGAGGATTGACTGTTGGAAGGGGCGGGAGAGACCGGACCGCCTTCGCGCTTTTTAAACCTCAGGCCTTTTTCGCCATTCGTTTCCGGCTCTTCCCATTGCTCTGGCGTCACTCTATGCAGTATACAGGATAGCAGGTGGAAAAGTGAAATACATTAGAATACATTGTGGTGTGCATCTCAATCTCAATGCCAGCCATTTACCATACCTCCGGTGCTCGCAACCAGTTCTTCCAGCTCCTCCTTCCGCGATCTGTACAGCTCCTGGACTTCTCGTTCTCTTCGCATAACAAAGGCCACATCTTCTCGTAGTTTCTCCAGCCGCCTGGAAACTGCGGCCTCTTCTGATATCTGCAGTGTGCGGAACGCGTCTAGCTCATCTTTCGACTTTTCGAGGGCCACGTGAGCTTCCGTGATTTTCGACCGGAGGGTCTTTGCTCGGTTTTGATATCCACCGTAGTGCAAGGCGAGCTTCTTTTCCAGCTTGTTCCCTTGCTCTGCAGTCGCAAGCAGGGATGTCTGCACATTGTCGAAGACGCCAGTCATTCGCTGCTCTTGTTGATACACATCCTCATTTTCATCATCAACGTAATTCGAGAGCCCTGGGAGAGTGTTGGAACGGCTAGATGACCAGTGAGTATCGAACTCATCTGCCCATTCCTGCAGTTTCCCAGAGCATACCTCTGCCGCAATAGCCGCACGAGCTTGCTCCAACCAATGGTCGTCAAGCCTCTCTAACTTCCGAACTTTCCCTTCCACTTTGGCACCGGGAATGGGGAATTTGCGCGCATCGTTGGCGATGAGGAGGGCAGCTTCCTTAGCTATCATGCCAGTAATAGGGTCAGTTACATGCGACATCCGCTCCACCAATGCGTCGATATCGAGCACAGCCGGTCGGGGAAGACCGCGTTGGTACACCTGCGTCTGGCGTTTGTGTTCAGCTTCAGCTGCGCGTGCATGAGCTTCTCTTTCCCTTCTATCCCGCTCCGCCGAATCTTCTTCCGGGTACTCTGTAGCTGTAGCTGGTTCAGCCGTCTCGGAAGGTAGCTCCTCCAATTCCCATTCCGTTTCTTTGGGCTTCGGGAGAGCCGCCAGCCTGCTATGGATGCTCTGGCGCGCAAGATTCTCCTGCATCTTTAGCTCCCTAGGCGTACTTCCAACGAGCTGTCCACCAGCAATCTCCTTATTCAGTGCGAAGTGGTCTCGAGGGGTCCTCAACGGAGTAGCCCCTGGGCCAATATTCCCCGGCACGGGTGTCGCGCCGACTGCGCCGCCCTGCCGGAAAGGGGTCGCCATGGGATTTGGTGTCACTATCGCCTGGTGACGAGGAGCGATTCCATCAAAACCTGTAGATGACCCACCCTCGTGCAAGGGTGTATTCTCCTCACCCAGTAGCGAAGACTGGGTTTCCGTAAGTGCCCTAATGTTCCTAATCTCGTTGGCAATATGATCCTCCTTCGGGGGAGCTCTAGGCGTTCGAATTGGCGTTCCCCCAACAATCGCAGAGTAGTTTCCCATCAGACCTCGGGTCTCGTCTTCCTCTCCGGCCATCTTGCTGGCTTTATCCCCGGCCATACCCATCTTGATGATATCTTCCATCTCGCTCTCGCTCACCTGGGGGGTGGGGAGGACCAATGCTCTTCTTTTGCTGCTCTGTTCGGCCTCTCGAATCTTTTGCATTTGGCCCGCTCGAGCAGCAGCCGCAAAAGCAGCGGAGTTGCTGTTCTTATCGTTTTTCCGTTTCTTTCTTTCGGCATCCTCGTCTTGGTCTCCTTTACGTTTATTCGCCAGTTGTTGCTTCCGAGGATCAAACATCTCTCGCTGCCTCTCATTCCGGGCCTCTTCTTCGGTGGTGTCGTAGAACCCAGGCGCCGCAGGCTTTTCAAAAGGGATATCTGCGTTGTAGTCCATCTCACCCTGCTTGCGGGTAACGACCTTGATATTTATGCCAGCATTTTTTAGCTCGCGACGTTTCTGAAGCACCGCTAGTCTTCTTGATTCCTCTAGTTGTCGTTCTCGTGCCTTGCGCTTCGCCTTTTTACCCTGTGTGTTCGCCAGGCGCGCTCGTGCTTCACTCAGCATCTCCTTCTCATCTTCATCGAGGTCGATGGTATCGGGGCGGGCGGGCTTAGATTCTGGATCGGGATCGAGTTCGCCAGGTCTAAGATACGATTAGCAAGAAAGGATTGCCGTGAGGTACTGTCTGATACATACCGTAACCTCCTCACATCGTCCGCACTCGGTGCGGCGGATTCTGCACCTGCAGGGCCTCCCAGACCCAGCTCGTCGTTCTCACGGGCTTCCGCTTCATCCAGGAGTTTCTGATAGCGCTCTAAGCACTGAGTTGCAGTGCGGCCCACAATCGGTGCGATTGTTCGCCATTGCGTTGGCATCAACTTAGCCAGGTGTAGTAGCTTCTCATCTTCCTCTCGAGACCACTCGACCTTTCGAATGCCAGGATCTAGCCACTCAACCCATCGCGCTTTACACTGTTTCGAAGTCTTCCTTGCCAATAGCGAGGATACCCGCGCCCACTGATTGAGACCGTACTTCGAGACCTGCGCGCAAGAAGGAAGACTCGTTAGTTGCATTGCAATGGTTATGAATGGTTTTTCAATCGTGTCGGCAGCGCATGCAAGCTTACCGCTGCTCGGAGGACTTCATCCTCGATATTTGTCCTGTGCACGGGTTAGCGAGGAGCCGGACAAAGAATTACCCAAGATGTTGAGAAACTTACCAGACACCTCCTTTGACGACCGGCATGGCTGTTATAAGTTGACGAGGCCGTCGCCAAACCAAAAAACTGTCTCAGACTGTTTTCTATATATTGCTAACAATGTTAGCGGCGACAAAGAGGTGCACGCTGGCCAGTGTTGACAGCAACTCGGCGCGGATTGAAAGTGAGAAACGACACAGCAGGCTCATCATTTGAAGTCCGCGATAGGCGCGAAAGGGTTTAGCGCGACAGACGTAGCCTCCCCGCCTTGTTATGTAAGCCATCCTAGATTTTTCGTCGGAAAAGATCTCGAAAGGTTCGTCGACAACTTCCTTTGTCAGTTGATTTCGGAGGACTGGCAAAATGGCTACTTCCGTGAAAGCGCCTCAGCAATACAGCCAACCTTCGAGGAAAGGCAAGAAGGCTTGGAGAAAGAATGTTGATGTTTCGGAGATCCAGGAAGGTCTCCGTCTCTTAAAGGATGAAGAAATCAGAGGGTAATTATCCGATTTGCTCGCTGCATATTTACTGACACTGATTCTAACTACTCGATCCCAGAGGCGTCCTTGCAGAAAAGCCGTCCGAAGAACTGTTCGTCATCGACACAAAGGGCTCATCAGAAATCCGCGATGCATACAGGAAGCAACATAAAAGACTCCTAAAATCAGACGAAATTCTAGCACAGAGGTCCGCGATCACAGCTGTAGACACACGGAAGCGTGGAAGTTCCAAAGTCACAGATGGGGTGATTGAGCCGAGCACCAAGAAGCACAAGACCGATTGGGTTACTCGTAAGGAATGGCAGCGCTTGAAGCAGGTAGCAAAGGAGGGAAACCCAATGGGTAAATCGAGTAACGGTGGCTTCTACGATCCTTGGGCCGATGAAGCGGATTCGATGCCGGTTGATGATCCTCAATTCGATTTTCTGGAAAAACCGAAGCCCAAAGTCACTCCGGATACATTAAATCGACCTCCCATTTCGCTTGCTGCCAACGGAAAGGCAATCCCATCTATACGAACACCAGCCGCCGGTACAAGTTATAACCCGACTTTTGAGGAGTGGGACCAGCTGCTACAAGAGCAAGGGCAAAAAGCGGTTGAGGAGGAGAAGAAGCGGTTGGAGGAAGAACGTAAAGAACAAGAACGGCAGCGTCTTATTGCCGAGGCTAATGGGGATGACGGTGAGGCGAAGTCAGATGATGAAAGCGCATGGGAAGGCTTCGAAAGCGAGTATGAGAAGCCAGAATGGCTCAACAAAAAGCGACCGGAGAGAAAAACAAAGGCACAAAGGAACAAGATAAAGCGACGAAAGGAGGCCGAGAGGCAAGCCAAGTGGGAAGCACAGAAGAAAAAGAAGGAAGATCAAGTTGCTCAGGCTCAAGTTATCGCCGAGCGTCTGAAGCAACAAGAAGGCCAACAGCAACCTAGCGATGGTGACGACTCTTCTGACGAAGGCGATGACACTACTCTTCGCCGAAAGCCTCTAGGAAGGCTCAGGTACGCTCGGTTCTCGAACCCGTCTTGCCTACAATTACTCACCGCATATGATAGGGCCCCTGAGAAACCGGTTGAAGTAGTCTTACCCGACGAGCTCCAAGACTCGCTGCGTCTGCTCAAGCCAGAGGGCAATCTTCTTGACGATCGATTCCGAACGTTGATCGTCCAGGGAAAGCTTGAGGCACGCAAGCCCTTATCACAACAGAAGAAGGCTAAGAGAGAAGTGACTGAGAAATGGGCCTACAAAGACTTCAAGGTTCCTGGCTTATGATAGATTCTAATATACTATTTATGTTTCATATCGCCTATTAGATATCACGTTTCTTACGCGGGCAGGGTTAAATCTTATCACGCTTACCAACCCATCCATAACTTTTCCCTGTAACTAGATTTCTTGTTAACGAACCCAAGCGGGCGTTTCTATCGCCATATACCGAGCCCGTGACGCCGTAGCGCCAAGAGCCTTTATCGGCGAGTGGGTCAAGCGAAGGCTACCCAAAACTTAGCGCGGGATCTCTCCGCAGCATGATTTCTTCTCTTCCCAGGTCCCCGACTCCAACCCGACTCACGATGCAATAACGCCCGATCTGATCTTGGAATGGAATTGAAATCTCTCTCCAGGAATTGGAAGAAACTCCAGGAGACTCTGAAAAAGGAAGTCTCCCCGACCTCAACGGCAAAACGCAAGCGATCGGACCACGAGACCCAGAATGGCCTTTTGAAGAAGCGAAAAACCGTTGCAGAAGCAGGAAAACGGGTTTCGCACACTTCCCACGCCTCAATTGCACGGAAGAGGATGTCTCAAGGGCTCACAGATGGAGGCGACAATGCTACTCACGAGAGTGCTGTGGAATCTGCTTCGCGGAGGAATTCAACCGCGGCCGTTTCCATCGTCAATGAGGGCCGTTCGTCAAGGTCAGTATACTGAAACTTATAGCCTTTGGTGTGCTCGACGTTCTCTCTCATATTTAGGATCATAGCTAACTATCATATAGTGTTGAATTAGGCAAATACGTAGCGATAGATTGCGAGATGGTTGGTGTCGGCCCAAACCCAGATGACGATTCTGCGCTTGCACGAGTCAGTATCGTCAACTACAACGGCGAGCAGGTATACGATTCATATGTACGGCCGAAAGAGATGGTTACGGATTGGCGAACACACGTTAGCGGGATATCACCGAAGCATATGGTAGAAGCGCGGTCGCTCGAACAAGTGCAGAAAGAGGTCGCTACCATTCTTGACGGACGAATACTTGTGGGGCATGCCCTGAGGAATGACCTGGATGCTCTTCTTCTTAGCCACCCGAAGCGCGACATCAGAGATACAAGCAAACACCCTCCCTATCGAAAGATCGCCGGTGGAGGTTCGCCTCGACTGAAGATTTTGGCTTCGGAGCTTCTCGGACTGCAGATTCAAGGCGGCGCGCATTCAAGTGTGGAGGATGCGAAGGCGACGATGCTATTGTATCGGCGAGACAAGGGTGAATTCGAACGGGAGCATTTGAAGAAATGGCCTCTGCGGGCAGCGCCTGAGGCCAAAGAAAAAGGAGGGGATGAAAAGAAAAAGAAGAAAAAGAAGAAAAAGTCTCGTAAGAGGTGAAATATGACTTCCCTAAATATATCCTAGACATGATCTGCAGCACCATTCCCAGCAAAGCGACAAGCACCCTATCTCGTTCATAGAATATTACCAGTTACTATATCTCTATATATCTAGAAGAGTGCTATCATTAGCCTATCGAGCATGCAAGTTCAGGTTGAGGCTATTGTTGAACCGAATATTGAATTTAATCCCAAAAGGGAAATATCGTCACAAGCCGGTGAAACCAGCCAGGGAATGCAGTGAGCAAGATCCACCAGACAAACCGGAAACACTGAGACATCATATGTATCAGTCATAGACAATATTACTTGTTGCCATATCACTGCATATGCACTGCAAAACTCCAGCCCTCTTTCTTCGACTTCCTGGTCTTCGGTTCTTATGCAAACGCTACACCATACAAGGAGTTGGAAGAAAATCCAGTGTGGGGCACAGCGCGGATGAAGAATGCGCTAAATTCGAGCTTTACAGGTGTTAGCGAACTAGCGATATAAGTCTATAATTTCGGTGGGTAGCATCCAGCGGGGATTGGTGGTGCAACGGTCGAGTGACCCCAGTCACGAACTTTCGCAGGATCCAATGAACTGGAGATGAGTGCTGAAAACGATGAAGATTGGAGGCCAACGTGGGCAGGTTCGATTCTCGCCGCGCACTATCTGTCGCCGCCTCCCTTTTTTTTTTCCCCCTGGCGGACTTCACAGCCGCCGACGCGTCGCGCGTATCCTCCTCGAGCGGGATGTCTCAATCCAGGAACGCACCCAACCAATTATCACGATTGCCTCCTTCGCCAGAATCGCAGAGCTCATATTTGACAGCTATCACTGACGCTCCTGTTTTTCCGCTTTTACATCCCCGACTATCTCAAACAGCGATGTTCACCATTCAACCCCAGCAGCAAACCTCCCAACGCAAGAATGGGGCCTTGGGAAACCTTACACCGAATATTCTCCCATGTCGAATTCATCACGATGGTCCGGTAAATACTCTCGATCGGTACTGGAAATCCGTACCCGATGAAAATGGTATGCTCCGTGCACATTATCTCTCTGGTCCTATATCCTCACTCTATTCAAGATAAGCATCTCCAAACCGCATACTTCCGAGGCCGTAAACTCCGCGGTCGGCGCGTCCAAATCCCCGAAGGATATAAAGGTGGGTGGCCGACCACTCATACTTGCCTCCCTGTCAAAGGTTTCGCTAATATTTCCAACAGGAGTCGTAGCAACACACACAGGCCGCGAGATGCCAACGACTCTGGGCACCAGTGCAAGTGGGGCTGAGGAGGTCGAACAAGAGGAGCCGGTTAAGGTGTTGGAGAAACAGGGGACCTTCAGCGAGTTTGTGGTTTGGGGCCATGAGACGATCCCGGCGGCGGATGATCCTTTTGTGAAAGGCGTGGAAGAGTGGGTGAAGTTTGCTGAGGTAGTACGTGGTCTGTTCTCTCCAACTGTAACTTCAAAGCTAATGGCGGTTGAGATACATGTCGAGCAAACCAAGGGGAAAGCAGCTTCTGCGTGAGGGCATTGGGCTTGGGTCGCCTCACATACGGCAACCACCCCCAGGTCAATCCTTGAGCATTGATGGCATGGGCGAAGTTTACGGGCGCGATGAGCCATATTCAGCAACCACCGCAACCGGAGTCGTGACGACTACGATTACCTGGGCAACGCTTCGATCGCTGGTCATTTGTGGACTCTTGGAGAGCACTCCGCGCCCAGGCGTCGAAAAGGAGATAGTCTTCTGCTTATTGAATGCAGAAGTCTGAGATGCTTCCAACCTTTCGGCAATATCGTGCTGTTCCTCTCGACCATGCGGGGAGAGATACGAAAACCCCAAGCGTGTGACTCATACTCATGTGGTTCCTTGCTCGGCGAAGATATTACATCGTACACATACTCCATGAGCCTCACCTGAATTCAATCCTCAAATTCCATTATCCGAGAGTCGTTCCATTTAGCTGTGGTCCGGGGCACTGTCTGGGCCGATATCGATAAGCTTGACCGCCTCGTAAATTCTGGCCCGCACAGCAGGAGACATCAAAACACGACGGTATTGTCAAACCCAGACTCGACACCTCCAAAATTCAAATCCCTCATCATGCAGGTTGGTAATAAGGAGAAGATTGCTCCGGAGGCACTGATATCAAAATTCGAAATCACCCGCCTCCTCAAGCAAGGTATGCCCCTCTACGTCCCTCCCCGATATCATCAACACCCCCAACACCCCCGCAACAGCAATCAAATCGAGCAATTTCACAAACAATCATTTATAACTAAACCTTCCAGACCAGAATGGCCGACGAATTGTCCTCCTGGGCTCCATTGACAGCCAACAAGGCCTCCTCACGGCCGAACGGACCGCATTCGCAACGGAATCCCTCGCCGCCCTAAAAGCATTCCATTCCGCAATCACACGCGTCAACAACCTCGGCGATAACGACATCTACCGCTGGTACCTTGCATCTTCAGGCATAGACTCGGATGGCCACCCCTCGCACGACCTCAAGCTAAACCTCATTTGGCCGTGTACGGAACAGCATATCAAGAAATATTCGGACCAGGTGCTGCGTATGGTAACGGAGACGCCGGAGATCTACAGAGACTACATACGGCCGTACATGCAGGCTAAACGGGAAGAGGGGAGGCTGAATTGGGTGTTCAATATTCTTGAGGGGCGCACGGAGCAGGAGGATGTTATATTAAGGGATGAGGGAGAGGGTCCAGAAGATGCGTTTTTGATGTTGCCGGATCTGAACTGGGATCGGAAGACAATGGGGTCGTTGCATTTGCTGGCGCTCGTGCACAGGAGAGATATATGGAGCCTGAGGGATTTGATGAAGAGGCATGTGCCTTGGCTGAAGTATTTAAGGAAGAGGGTCCTCGAGGGGGTCGTGAAGGTGTATCCGGGCCTAGAGGAGGATCAGTTGAAGCTATATGTGCATTGTGAGTGTTGAAAATTTTATTCGAAGGGAGACACGCTTGCTAACTTGAGACAGACCAACCGACGTACTATCATTTCCATATCCATATTGTTAATGTCATGCTCGAGGCGGGCTCTACGCAGGCTGCCGGAAAGGCATTCGGCTTGGAGAATATCATCTCTCAGCTGGAGACTATCTCTGGAGACGAGAATGCGAGTATGGCGGATGTCAGCTTGACCTACTTCCTGGGAGAGGCGAGTGAGCTATGGACGGATATCTATGCTCCTTTAAAGCAGGGGACAAAGCCAGCTATGGAAAACTAGAACTGCGCATGAATGACGATAATAATGAACTCAGGTCATGGTCCTACCTATATACGAAGTAGTCAATGTCAAATGCTGTAGATCTTGTTATGCACTTAGAGTAGAAAAGAAAATACCTTCTGGAAGCTCCGAAACATTGGGAACGTCGTGCATACCTGGGAGCCGCCACCTTTGAATTTCAACCCCGCAACACCTCACTTCTCCCCTCACCAGCGTCTTCACCTCATCACCACACAACCAACACACCGGCGCCATACATAATATACTTAAATCTATCGCCATATACAGCCAAATTATTCAACTACATTACTTGGCACAATGACAGAATCCCCAGACGTTCCCAAAAACAACAAGGCCTTCGTGCCCCTCGGTACGTCAACCGTAGACACAGCAATAGTTACTCCCCAACTTACTCGACAGAACCAGCTAATAATCCCGGAAAACAGAAAACAACCCCGAAGTGATGTCCCATCTCGTCCACCAACTCGGCCTCCCCCCATCCCTAGGTTTCACAGACGTCTACTCCATCGACGAACCAGACCTCCTCGCGTTCGTCCCCCGCCCCTCGCACGCCCTCCTCCTCGTCTTCCCCGTCTCAAAAACCTACGAGTCTTCACGGATAGCCGAAGACAGCGGCCTCGCCGAATATTCCGGATCCGGACCAAATGAGCCGGTCCTGTGGTTCAAGCAGACGATTCGGAATGCGTGTGGTTTAATTGGGCTACTGCATGCAGTGTCGAATGGGGAAGCGAGGAGGCATGTTTTACCGGGTTCGGACTTGGAAGCGTTATTGAAGGATGCGGAGCCGTTGGAGCCCATCGAGCGGGCGGATTTGCTGTATGAGAGTAAGGCGTTGGAGAGTGCGCATGCGGATGCTGCAAAGCTGGGGGATACGAAGGCCCCCGGGGCGGAGGATGATGTGGATTTACACTTTGTGGCGTTTGTTAAGGGGGCTGATGGGAGGTTGTGGGAGCTTGATGGGAGAAGGAAGGGCCCGTTAGAGAGGGGGGTTTTGGGCGACGACGAGGATGCCTTGAGTCCAAAGGCGTTGGAGTTGGGCGTTCGAAGGTTTCTGAAGATTGAGGCGAATGGCGGGAACCCGGATTTGAGGTTTAGCTTGGTCAGTCTAGGGGCTGTTTTTGATTGATACCTCGGCGGCTTGCTTATGGGTTCTATGGGACATGCTTGTCATGGATCATCTGGAGTGTTCATGTTGACTTCCAGGATGACGGCGATCGTATGTAAGATTTATCAGTGAGATAGATATCTGCGGTAAATACACCGATATACCGGTCGATGGATCAATTCGAACACAGCTCAGTACAACAGGGCCGGAGTACAATGTGCGTTAACCTTCAGCCCACCACCGTTCCGAATTGAACTTGAGGACCTCATTGCCACAAGCCCACCATCCGGCAGTAAGATTGCGGGCAAACACCTCCAATGCGGAGTACTTCAGGACACCAGTACCCGAGTGGGACGAGAAGAAAACCCTCTCAAAGACCTCCCTCAAGTTCGGCTTCCGCGAATGGATATCTGGAACAGCGGCAATGATCCTTCTCAGAATACCTGTGGCTGGAGCACCAGAAGCCGGGTATTTCTTCCCAATGACAAGAGCCTCATACGGTTTTCTCCAGAGTCCTCCGATTGGCGCCACAGGCTCGCCATCAGTGGTCGTCTTGATCCATACCCATTCCTCGGAAATGGAGAAGCCTGCGCCCATCAGAGAATCGTGCGCAGTTTTCCTTGACTTGGCAGAGTTGGTAACCCATACAGCGGCGATTGAGTAATTTGGGGTGTTTGTTGCCTCTAACGTTGCATCTTTGCCCATCGGCAGGTAGGAGTACACACGGAGTATCTCACATATATACTTCGTGAGCCGCCCACTGTCGAGATAGGACTGTGTGTGGTAATGTCCGCTGCGACGGACAGACCTATTCGACCATGGCGGATCTAACAGAATAAGGTTGAAATTCTGTTCGCGAGGCAGGCCCGGGATAGGATTTGCGTTTCTAGGACCCGTTGGCGGCGTTGATATGGGTAGATTGCATAGTAGAAAGTTGGATAGTGGCGGGATGATAAACCGAGGACTTCGGCCTTGCTTCTCAGCATCACAGCTAGGCTCATCTGTCGGATCTAGGCTGCGTATTTCAACCGTAGCGATCTCGGGGGACGTATTCCTCACGCTAATGTTGCATAATTCCCCTTTAACCTCGAAGCTATTGAGACCCGGTGATAGAATCAGTGGCGGCTGCATGGCAATGTTTGACACCTGCTCAGTGATGTGTACGTCAAAGTCTTCATATATTAATTGACGCTCTTGATCGTAGGCACGTAGACTCTCCTCCCGCCGTCTCTTCCCAAGCCGAGCTCCAGTGCCATCCGTAGAGATCCCACCTTCGTGCTTGGTACCTTCAGAGCTCTCCTCAATGGAACACCTCGGAAGACACCAGTCAGAGGCTGGCCGGCATTGAATTCGAATTTCACTCAGCGCATCAGATACCAGAGGTTCAATAACCTTCGCAAAATCCCTTTCTGAGCGCGGTATGCGCTCAAGGACCTTCTCCCGCGCAGCCGCTGTTTTTGGCTCCGAGGACGGCGGGTACGGTGTTTTCAAGGGCGGCGATGATAGGAGATGCCTTCGGTTCGTTCGTACCCCAGAGCTAGCATGCGCTGAGATGGATGTATGGCCACTCACTGCGTCGGAACTTGACTGTGGTGAAAGTTCCTGTGCGAGGGCAATTGAGGCTGGGATATCGATCAAGAAAACAGTGGCATCTCGATTTTGATACAGAATTGACGAGTTTGGTGTCATCTCTGGTTCAGCCCATCTTATTCGGTTTTGTGGAATTGCCCAGGCATTGGCATCGCCGAGAGATGGTTGAGGGCGAAGGCTGATGCGACCTGGAGAGTCGGAGCGCCACCAAGAAGGATTTCGGTCGGACAGCGCAACCACAGGATACGTGCGATAAACGACTTTGCCTTTCAACAAGAAATAGAAATTCGGGAGTTATCATCAAGAGCGATTCTTCATTTTCCCTCTAATCTTCCATATCATGAGTCTCAGGCCTTTTATTACCGAGTAGGTCGGATTCCACTTATATAGTACAGATGTCTATTCAGTATTGTACAATCCATATGCCCGCGAGATACCATCTGTACACTTTAAATATCGTACTTAGAGAAACAAAGGCTGCTGTTTGTCCCTCCAAATCCGAAGCTGTTTGTCAGTGCAACGTCGATACGACGGTCCTGGGCCTGGTTTTGCGCATAGTTGCAGTCAAAACCATCCGCTAAACGCTGCAGGTTAATGGTAGGGGGCATCACATTCTAAGGGACAGTCAGTTAAACTCGTGTGACCACCACGTGGGATTTACCTCGCGGATAGCAAGAACGGTAAAGACAGCCTCGATAGCGCCAGCACCCCCAAGTAGATGCCCGACGGCTCCTTTAGTACTACTGATATTCACATCAGCAGCCCGTCCTTTACCTCCCGAACCAAGGAGGAGGGCTTTGATCGCGGCATTTTCGGCTGCATCACCGACGACAGTCGACGTAGCGTGCGCGTTAACATAGTCGACAGCAGCCGGCCCGACGCCAGCGTTCTTTAGAGCTTTCTTCATAGCTAGCAGAGCTCCGGCGCCATTATCTTTTGGGGCGGTTATGTGGTATGCATCTGCAGAACAGCCATAACCTCGTAATTCAGCGTATATGTGAGCTCCTCTTGCTTTGGCATGTTCCAACTCCTGTGAGAGATCTAGGTTAGTAATTTAGCCCATTGGCTTGACTACAATACGTAAGATACCTCTAGAATCACCATGGCTGCCCCCTCTCCAACAACAAATCCTTCGCGTTCTGCGTCGAACGGCCTTGAGGCCTTTTCCGGACAGTCGTTGAAGCCTGTCGCTAGACTTCGTGCGCGAGCGAAGCCTCCGATAGCCAGCGGGTGGATACAAGATTCCGCACCGCCAGCGAGCATCACATCGGCGTCCCCGCAAGAAATAAAACGAGCAGCGTCGCCAATAGAATGTGCTCCCGTCGTACATGCGGTTGTCGCGGCATGATTGGGGCCCTGGATGAATTAGTGCCTCGAGCGAGAAAAGTCACCATCAATAACGTACCGTAAAGCCGTAGTTCATGGATATATGACCAGCCCCGAGATTTATCAAAAGCTTCGGTACAAACAAAGGGGAAACTTTCCGGTATCCCTAGGACGAGTCAGCTCGCTTCACCATACCTGAGCATGCGACGAACCCCTTTCTCATATGCAACGACCGTGTCGTAAATCTCGTCAAAGTTACCTATACCAGATCCGAGACAGACACCCTGCGACGGCTAATCAGCACACCATCCTAGCGCCCACTTCGACGCCAACAAACCGTCGCTTCCAGCTCGTCAACAGCTGTCGGCTTCCACCCCGCATCTTCCAGCGCCTCCTCCGAAGCGGCGAGCGCATACTGCGCGAATCGAGCCATCTTGCGCTCGTCCTATACCAGTTAGCCTCTCGTCATACATCGAGATAATGATGTCATATCGGCCTGATCCTTTCACACCAAGAAACGTACTTACATCTCTACTCAGCCATTCCGACGCAGTCCATCGTCCTTCTGCCCTCAGGCCATGGGGAACCACGGCAGCAATCTGGCATGGTAAGTCCGCGAATCTGGGATCGCGGTCCTTCACGCTAACAATGCCGCAATGGCCATCCAGCAGGCGCTTCCAAGTCCGACGGACCCCTAGATTACGAGGAGTTTAGTCCCTGCACGGAAAGAGCCAATAATCAACGAAAGCGAATAAGAGTGCATAATGAAGGCCACAAAGAAGCCACGTGAGTGAAATACACCCATCCCCCCTGGAACCGCCATGATGCTCCGGCTTCCTTTTGACCTTCCTCTTCGAGAAGTGGGGACGTTGGAGAAGATGGAGGGAGAAGTCGGAAGAAACACCCTGACTCTGAGGCTGGTGCTGCTGGACAGCAGGCATGCGACAAGAACCAAGAAGATAGCAGGGCATGATACGATCTCTCATCCATAATCAACATGAAGGGGAAAGCTATCACTCACCTACGCCGAGGGGCGTCACAGCACCGAGTCCCGTTACGACAACCCGCCGCATGGCATCTTGTTCTGTGCTCTGTCGACGGAGCGCCCGAAGGAGCAAGTTGCGGCCAATGGCAAATTATGAGTTTATTGAGTCAGGAATTGGAAGCCGAGCTCGACGGCCGAGGAAGAAATGACAACGAAGAGGACGGACAACCTTGGAATTCTTCGAAGATGACCCGAAGAGGAAAGTCTGAACGACCCCCGGTGCGGCCAGGCATCCAGGCAGCGAATTAGGTGGCAATCCCGGCCAATCAGCAGCGCTTTTTTTTATCGATAAGAGATTGCGCTCCGTACCATTACCATACGGCAGGTTATTTTACGCTCCACCAGCTTCATATATTAAGTAACTACAGAAGTCTTCCCTGCCTTTCTCTTCTCCTCTTTTCTGTGCCGAAGGCCTTTATGATCTTAATATTTAATCTTCGTACCCTGTAGCTCAAAATGAAGCTGACCTGGGCTGGACTGCTGGCCTTGACTGGTACGGCGTTGTGCTGCGCCCAGCATGACGATGAGGTTGCTCCAGAGCATGTGCGGGAGGAGCTCTTGAAGAAATGGAACCAGGAGGTGTGCAATTACACTCCCATTAACCGCATGACCTGGCTAACATGTCGTAAAGTGGTCCTTCTCCGGCCATGCTAGCTTCGCGCACTTGAAGCCCGTCAAGTGTCTCGTTGAGCCGGACGAGAAGTACGATATTGCCATCATCGGAGCTCCATTCGACACTGCCGTCAGCTACAGGCCAGGTATGCCCAAGTCTCGACGTCTACTTCCAGTAGCGGCGTCAAATTACTAAACCTGTACACTAAATAGGCGCTCGATTTGGTCCTCGCGCAATCCGTGCCGGCAGTGCTCGTCAAATGGCCGGAACTGCCTACAACACCCGCGCTGGAATCAACCCCTACAGCTCATGGGCTACAGTCAAGGACTGCGGTGACATCCCCATCACACCCTTCGACAACGGCCTCGCCGAGCGCCAAATGTACGAGGCCTTTTTAGAACTAGGTTCTCGCACCCCAGTGACGAGCGCCTCGTCTGAATACGGCACCAAGGGCATCTCCGCCGGTAAATCCAAGCTTGTCACCCTCGGCGGCGACCACAGTGTCGCCCTCCCAGCCCTGCGCGCCCTCTACCAGATCTACCAGAAGCCTATCACAGTCCTGCACTTCGACGCCCACCTCGACACCTGGAATCCCGTGCGGTACTCAGCCTACTGGCAATCGGAGCAGTCAGCTTTCAATCACGGTAGTTTCTTCCACAAGGCCAGTCGTGAGGGCCTTATCTGCAACTCGACCTCTGCGCACGCGGGGCTGCGCACTCGTCTCACGGGCATCGACGACAGCGACTATACGGCCCCCGGTACGCCAGAGCAGGGTTTTATGCGCATCCACGCCGACGACATCGATGAGCTCGGCGGACCCATGGGCATAGTCGATAAAATCATCCAGCGGATCGGCCTCGACCCGGACCAACCTGTTTACTTATCTGTTGACATTGATGTCCTTGACCCCGCTACAGCACCTGGAACTGGAACCCCCGAGCCCGGCGGCTGGACGACCCGTGAATTCATCCGCATCCTGCGCGGCCTTGAGAAGCTGAACATTGTGGGCGCGGACATCGTTGAGGTGTCGCCAAGCTACGACAACAAGGGCGAGACGACGGCTCTAGCTGCGGCGCAGATTGCGTATGAAATCATCACGAGTATGGTCAAGGCCGGTGCGGCCAAGGACCTGGGCGGATGGTATGGACGGAAGGAGAGCGTTGCCTCTCAGGAAACGGGATCGGCTCCGGAGCCTGGGCTCGAGACGGAGGCGGGGGTGACTTCGGAGCACGAGTCTCAGTTTGTGATTAAGGACGAACTGTAAATAAGACATGATCCATGTATACAACAAGATAATGAAATCAAAATTGATGATATTGATATCCCATCTTGATAGACAGCAGGAACATTATGTCGCAGGGCAGCGGCCACGAGTGGAGGTCAAGGGAACATTCGCGAGTTTGAATCCCACAGGCATGTGCTGTTAAAAAGGGCCAGACCGTGTTGAGCCTCCATTCAGTTTGCCCCAGGAAATTTCAAGTTTTCCGAGAAGCGTTGCGAGAGCTTCCCAGGGCCGCATACAGGGATCACCAATACTAGTACATATCGTGCTGGTACCGACCGCATCACAGAGACCGCACTGAGCGGAAAGAATCAGGAGTGTTTAATCTTTGTCTTGAATATATCTGTGTTATCTAGTCCACATTTCATGGGAGTCAGGATTGTTAAATGGCACATAGATGTGTTAGGCATGGCAGCAAAATCAAGGGCATAGAGTAGCATATCAAACCAGAAGCCAACCAGAACAGGACGCCTCGACTTCCAACGCCAAGTTTGGACGATGAGAGTTGTTAAGGAGTGAACGTAGACAGGGAAGGGCGGGCGAAAACGCAAAAACTGCGGGAATCATCTGGGGTGGAAGGGTTGGGTTGGGTTTCAAGCGAAAGGAGGAAGGTATGGAACGGAATTGGGGGGTCAGTGGTAAGCTGGCCGGACATGAGGGTGTCTGTTGATACACTGTTTCACGGCGACATTTGAGAAACATATGGATAGTAGGCCATAGACAGCGAATAGAGAATAAGGCTAGACGCCTACATAACAATCATCATGCAGACACCCATCCGTAGACAGGCACTAGATCTCCGTTTAAGGATTGGTCGACCCCCCAAATTGATGAAAATGTTCGTATAATTCGTAAGCCCTCATGAAATTCAATCAAGTCCAGTTCAGGGCCCTCTCAGTTTTCCCGATAGCACGCGACATGTAGAGAATCACCAAGACTGTCAAAAAGAGGTGTGAAATCCTCAATAATAAAAGCACTCGCCCATACCATAGTCTGTGGCGCTGGTTTACAGCAGGACGCACCTCGACCTCTTCTTGGGGGCGGGTTCAAGTGCAGCAACGATTGCCTAGGGTGGATAGCTTATCAGTTATGAAGTCCAGGGAGCTACGTAAAGCCTAGAAGCACGCACCTCGTCAAAAACATCTTTGAGCTTGTACTGCGTCAAAGCAGAACACTCAACATATTTCACGGCACCCAGCTCCTTTGCAATGCGATCGCCATCTTCCTTTCGGATAGGTTGCATCTTTTGGCGGGCCAACTTCTCTCGCACGCCCGGGTCATCACGGAGATCAACTTGTGTCCCGACGATCAAACAAGGAACACCGGGGCAATGATGGCGAACTTCAGGAAGCCACTTCTCGCGTACGTTCTCAAACGATGCGGGTGAAGTCACGGAAAAGCAAACTAAGAAAACGTCCGTCTGGGGATATGAAAGAGGGCGGAGCCGATCGTAATCCTCCTGGCCAGCGGTATCGAACAATCCCAAGGTGTAAGGTTCATCGCCGATCCTATACCGAATCTCGCGATTAGTAGATGCGAGGAAAATATCTCTAGTCGAGGAATTTGCGATACGATACTCTGTCCTTCAAAAAAGGGACGGGCGCGTTCCGCGGCAAGGACAGGGCGACAGGCAGCGCAAGGCTCTCGAATGGAGGAGTCGGTGCGCGGATCAATCAAACAAGAAGTATAACGCCACTTACATGACAGTCACGGCATAATTATCAAACACGGTAGGCACGTATTCTGAAGGGAACTTGTTTGTTGTGTATGAGATTAGGAGACAGGTTTTGCCGACAGCACCGTCACCAACCACAACACACCTAGAGAAATGGAACCCGCGGAGTTAGCAAGTTGCCGATAAGAGGACATCGCAAAGACTGATACGGCTCGAATAGGGGTGAAGAAACGAGGGAGATTTCGACGACGGAGAAGCGTATATAACCGAAATGAACGAAATACGTGATGGAGCGAAGGAAGAGGGACATACTTGATAGTGGCGACAACCATTCTGAAGAACTGAGAGAATGTGATGTTCGAGGAAAAGGGAGGATAGAGAATATGGTTGACGGCTGTCTAAACCGGAGACAGGCAGAAGACGAGACAGGAGCGGTGAACGGGGGGAGACAAGATCAATCGCAGCGAGAGGCGGGGGCGAGATGGGCCAGAGATGGAGAGGAGGGAATTCAGGAAGGTGGGAAAAGAGAGATTGATGAGGAAGAGACGCTCGAATTGACAGATTTTGGGAGGTGCGGTGAATGATGCGGCCGATGGTTGAAAGGACGGAGCGCCAGGCGATGTGGGAGGGTCGAGGGCGGAGAAGGCGATTATTGCCAGTTGATGTTGGAGCACTGGAGCACGGTCAGCTTAGCCTCTGCGGGACCCTTTCTGTTGATCCGTTCGTTATCATGGTCAAACTCCCCCGAGGAGCTCAGTTTTCTTTTATGGGGTTGCAGATGAATTCCAATCCCGCTGTGTCTTCTAGAAAACTCGAAAATTGGTGAAGATCAGGGGACAAGAACACCCCCATAGACCGGGACAAACAGAAGAAATATCATAGCCAGTCGATCACAACACGTTCTGGACGAACGGCTGGATTAAAATTAGGGTCGAAAATAATATTCGAAAGGAAAAAGCAAGGAAAATGACAGACAACAGCCATGACTGCTCCAGCGACAACTCACCCAGAATCGGCCAAGATGGGCGTGACTTGCCAGGGATGTCTGCCTTGCAGAGAACTTTTCCCGTATCTCTTTGTTGTCCGGTCCTGATGAGTGCCGTCTCGAATTCCCAGGCTGTGGACGATCAGGAGAACCTCCGACGACTTCACAAGGAGGGGTAGGCGATGGGAGAGCCGCGGCACCAGTGACGAGGGGAAGATGTCAGGAGAGTCTGTCTGAGGATCTGGACCATACAAACTGAGGAAGGGAATTATCGGAGGACCCTTTGAGGGGACGAAACAAAGAGGATTCTCGATCTGGGGAGGGAGGATACTGAAGATGCAAGAGACCAAAGGGAAGGAGGAGAGTTGAAGAGGGGAGGGAGAACAAAGCAGCCTGTCCAGGCCATGGGCACCACTTCAAGAAGGGTTCGCCTTTGTCAAAAACAAGTCAAACATCATCCCCATATTTCATCCAATCGTCGGCTGTGAGGTCTCCTTTAACCAATCGTAATCAGTCCGAATGGTTGGAATATTCAAGATGATTATGATGGCCTCCGAGTCGCTGGCTACGCGCCGACGACGCAGCAGTGAATTGTGATATTTAAGGGAGGATCACACCCTCTCGGACTCTCCTGTCCAATTCCTTCCCTGCTCTCAAGGCTTTACGCATTCCAATACCGCACGAAGTTGCGCATCCACCAACTCTATCCGCCATGTCTCACCCCTCAATCCATCTGCAAAATAATGGCCGTTGTTTGAGGGCCCCGTTCCTTCCTTCCCCCTCGACTTGTAGATGCAGAGCAACCCACCCTTAGGGCCAACCTTGGATTGTTTCAATATCATATCCGATTCCATAAATGAGAAATGTAATCGTTGAGACGCTATGTCCGCTCTATTCGTGAATCCCAGTCTATGTACACTTGTATCGAGGGTAGAATCCTCGGCCAAGGACATGGATCGTCGTCCTCCATAACAGCTACAACAACAACATTTGGAATACGGGCCAATACGCCGAACATATGCTTTTCGTGACGAATGCAATCCAAGGTCTGAGTTTTGACCTGTGTCAGTGCCACTCGTCTTCCCGGCTTCAATCTTACGAGAGGTTTAGTGACGGCCAACAGTGGGCCTCTCTCTGGTCTTGCTGCATGTGCCACATCCATGGATGCAGGCTCGCCGAGACGCAAGGACAGGTCATGAGCCCACGCTGTGGAACAAAACTTATCCATCATGCCGAGTATAAAATTGTCAATGGTTCTACAAAGCTGACATTGGAATGAAATGACAAGTCCGACAGGACTTATTAAGGGCGCGGCCGCGAAAATCTGGGTCGTCGTTTACGTTCGCTTAGTTCGTTCTGCTGGTTCGTGCCCATCTCCTGGTGAAACCGGCTGATGATCTGGGGTTTCGCTCATCTGCTAGAATTAGCCTAATGCGTGCATTGCCAACCTGTCGATCTTTGCGACTCACCTTATCCAGTCTATAGTTCGACATGAGAAGGCTAAGCGGAATTAACGGAGCCGCGGCCACTAAAGCCAATACCACTAGCTTATTCATCGTCTCTTGATAAGATTGGTTGATGGCAGCCCTGACTGGAGTTCCCATTTCGTATGACAATGCTTTGGTCAATTTCCCAAATATTTCTTGGGCCTCCGATTTATACTCATCAGGAAGATAAAGGAGGAGCTTGCGCGGGATTGTATGTGTCCAAACAGCCCCGGATACAGCAGCACCCACGGCACCACCCATCTCCATGGACGTTAGAAACATCGCTGTGGCGGCCGCGACTTCTTGGTGACTGGCGGAGGCTTGAACACCCAACTGCACGGGAACGTTGAGGAGCCCACCCCCAATTCCCACGACTACTTGCGTTCCAAGGACTTGAAGCGGCGAGTTCCCTTCTTTACGATACAATAACATGAGCAACAGGCCGAAGGTATAGATCACGCAGCCCATAGTCACGTAAATCCGGTAGCGGCGTGTGTATTTGATCAAAATCGAGACTCCAAATGCAGCAATGGTTGATGTAAATGCGAAAGTCTGAGTGACACGGCCAGCCGTAGGAATATCGTATCCCTGAACAACTTGCAAGTAAGAGTATAGGTATGGCTGGACCGAGAAATAAAAGGCCACTAGTTCTTATTAGCGGAGATAGATCGAAGGAGTCTTCTGTGTAGGTGGTTGAACGCACTGAAGTAGAAGAAGGCCAGGCAGCAGCCTGCAAGGGCGGTCCGTTGTTTGAGGAGATGGAGGGACAGAAGAGGCTTAGGTGCAAGCTTTTTCGACGTCTCCCAGAATGGCAGAAGTATGAGACAGATTATGCCCACAGCAATCATCGCAATAATGCTGCTGCTCTTCCACCCATTCTTTGAGTTGGCGGCCAGTGTAAGCGGAACTAGAATCAAAGTAACCGCCGTAGATAGCAGCGTCAGCCCAAAAATATCCAAGTCATACCATGTACCGCGGACTCTAGCAACGAATCCGTGCCGCGGATGGGGCCGTTCTTTGATCAGGTTGAGTCGTTTGGCCTTCCGTTGATTTAATATCAATGAGAGGGCGAGTGGAAGAAACGAAGCAGGTAATATAATCGACCACATCCCGTAGCCCCAGCGCCACGAAGTATGCTGGAGCACTGCGTCGGCAATCATGGGCCCTATCCAGACAGTGACGAGGAACGGTAACTCGGGTAGAAGGGCCAGAAACGCCCTGTTAAGAAGGCTGCTGCTATCCGCAATGAAGACTTGTTGAAGAATTTGTAGGCCTGTTGAGCCGGCAGCGTAGAAAATCTGAGCGGAGGCGTATGTCTGCACATTTGTTGACGCAGCCATTTGGATATAGCCAAGGACATAGATAAGGATGCTGACACAGAATGCTTCAAAGCGGCCGAAGACGTCGGCTATCTTGGCCACTGGTGGTTTAATCACGGCTATTGGTTATGAGTCACCCCAAACTATAAGTAACAAAAGATTGATAGCACCCACCATTGACGACATTTTGGACAACGAGCACGGTGGAGATCAATGAATGTTTACTGAATGCACTGGTGGCATAAGCAGAGAGTGACATGATAGTCTGGCCCTCCAGAGAGGTACAAAAGGCCATGAGAAAGATGCTTGTAGCCCCTAGTCAGCCCAGTCCAGTCCAACCAAATTCCGTCGATGATTCTCCTAGTGTTATTCTTGTAGACTCACCTAATATAAGCTATAACCAGGGAGCGCGTTGTCCATGTGAGATTTATGGCCTCGATCTTCCTCACACCTTCTTGGACCGAGTCGATAGACGTTACGGCGCTACCATCATCATCATCAGCACTTTCATACCCCTCCGAAAGGAGGCGCCCAGTTTCGTCCTCGGTATCTGATCGCATTTCGCCGAACGTGCCATATGCAGTTGCTCCAGGCTCAAGTAGGGGCATCTCGAATGCGTCGAATGCGAGGGAGGTAGTCGGTAATCGGTGAGCTTGCTTAGAGGAACGTCCATTTACTGTGAACGCAAGTCAGGCGTTGTTCGTGGTCTCAAGGAAGGGCGAGATGTATGAGCGGGAGGATCGAAGAGGCGAAGGTCGACCAAACGAGATCGGACAAAGATGAAGAAGTGACAAGTAGTGGAACAAGCGGCCGGAGGATGTTATTTGAGATCTGAGCCAGCCAGATCCACCTGAAAATGAGAAAAAGAAATACACTGCCAACAAAAAGCGGGTATCTTAACGGAGGAAGAGAAAAAGCAACTTGAATATTGGCGTCGGATGAGGAACATGAAAGGGGGCACCTGGGCTGACGGTGAGGACTTCAGTTGCCACGAGAGCATCCACCGTGTAGTTTTATGAATGAACTGAGTAAGGAGTGAGGAATCAGGCTGTGATACAATGGCAGGTGAGGCCCAAACGGCCAGTCCGTCCAACAAGAAACCAGATTCTTGCGTTTCCGTGATCTTGAACCTCCAGCAGTGTCCAAACACCGCAGGACCCACGATCGTCAAGCGACACTTATGCACGTCGATGCTAGGGCAGCTTGGGTCAACCTATGGGTTTGATACCCAAGACTGGGTTCCAAGAGAAAGGCTCGAAATCAGCCAACAGCTGAAGATGAATCAACCGGTTGCGGGCCCCCTTCAGCAGGCGAAAAATATTAGGAAAGTTGGACGTCAGCCATGGGCACAATGACGTTTTATCATCTCGTAGAACACGTGGACTGCGGGCCTGCTGATGCCGATTGTCGGCTTCGAGGTTGAGCACAATGCAGGGCGAGGGAGGATCAGATGGGGGAAGTTCTCGAGGTCGTGGCGATGAAAGCGAGTGAGTGGCAAAGCAGCCAGTGAGCCCCAAGGCACGAGCGAAGGGGACGGGAGAACGGCGCTCCTCTGCTGGATCCATAAAGCCACAGCCGCAACGTCACAGAATTCACGTGACACTTATTCTCCCCAGGATTTCGTCTCGGATGACTCGAACTCGACGTATCATTCTCAGCCGAGTGTCTCCAAGAATCTTATTTCGCTTCACTGTCCTGGTTTATCTGATTTGTTTGTCTTTCCGTCTGTGCGACAGAGCCCTGAAGTGTGCATGGGTTTCTGGGCAAAGATCGCTCAGTGCCACCCCAGCGAGGCTAGCGGGCGGATAGAATCAGATATGATAAGATCACCTCCTGTGGTGGTCGAACTTGGACGATCGGGCTAACCACATCCCAGCCCCGACCAACATCCTTCTCTAGACCTAGGAGACCAGTCCGCATTTCATCAAGGGAATGCAGAAGATATGCAGCAAGCACAATCCTTCCCCTGGATGACGTTCGGCGAGAAGTCAAAATTCTTCCTCCCTCGTCCCTTGCAGTTCGATTCGCTTCGCATCATGTCTCGAATGGGATCACATGAAGAAGCGGGTAGGAGAATCCCAACTCGAATGACCCTTCCCGCCCCAGAAGGACGCCCAGGCCCAACTCGAGGACTTCGAGAATATTGACTGCAGCTTCGTCTCTTCCCGCCCGGCTCTCGCCCTACGTTCGATGTTTGTTGCGCTCATTATCAGAGAAATTCGAGCTGCGTCCAAAACACTTTGCACCTGCTGCTTGGGTCTGGCCGATCATTCCACAATGTGACTGACTCCTGTGATGCCTTCCTGCACAAGATCTCCGCGAAAGCCGCCATCTCCAGGCGACTACGTGTTTCGAAGTCGTCTCCACTCCCTCGTTCCCCCTCCCATCCACGTTGCCTCGGAATCAGATCCCCACCTCCCCCAACCCGTATCGAGATGAAACCAAACCCAGTTTTTGTGCTTGGTCGGCGCCTCTAAGGCAATGGAGTTGTAAACTCTTCGGGCATCCCGGAGTTTCAGCATAGTTGAAGCGCACAACCGCCGGCAGCTCCGAAGCTGAGGCACAACCACCGACAATCATAACCCAGGGCGGGTGAAATTCTTCGCATCATCCGAGTCATATAAAGTGGTCCTTGTGTTCAGATACCATCCCCCTTCCCCCCAAAAGTAATTCCTAACATGAATTTCGCCCTGCAAATTCTAATCCATTCCACTGCCATTCCTCCTTCCCACTACAAGATAGACCAAAGCAAATACCAATAACTCTACCTCTTTCGAATAGCTAATTGATGTTATTTTGGCCGATATTTCTTCCACGAGACACACTAGTTCTAGACGAGAGACAGCGAGTGGAATCAACGCCCATGAAAGGAGGCTCAACGTGGATGAGATGCTTGCCCGCAAACGCACTGATCCCAGGCCAACCAATTAGCCATAACACGGGTTTATTGCGGGAGAGGTAAATCTGCACGAGAATCCCATCATAGATCCATTCCATTCAGTAATGGCCTATAAGCCGACTTTCATGAGGTTTACTAATTTCCAAACAACCATTTCAACTTCGGTCCATGTCGTTGTTGCAGTCTTTGAGAGTCAACGAAGCTCCAAGACTATCTTGACCACCCAATCACCCAAACTGGGACAATGATACTGATGTTGACACAGTTATGTGCTCGCTGATTCCGCCACATCGAGCACAACCGAAGCAAAATTCACGACCAAGTTCCCTCCCTGATCCGATGGCCTCGCCGCATAGATCCCAATCCAAAATTCGGTGACATCCTCCTCGGCAAAAACCCAGGTCACCTCTCGAAGCGGGGACTTCGAGACGCCCTCAACCAGATATATCCACAAGCTGTCGTCGGGCTCCCTAACAACCTCCAATGTTGCCCCCGCACCACCGGATGGTACCGCAAGCAGGCTCCAGTCCGCCCAGCGGTCTTTTGTCACCGTACTTAGATGGGGTTTGCCGTGGGTGAGCTCAATACCGGTCTTCACCCACTTGCGACTGCCATTGGCGCCGTTGAGAACGAAAATCAGTCCACCCTGGTCGTATTTCTGGCTCCAGTTGGCAGAGAACGCGACTCGAGCGCGTTTGAAGGTATCTATTGAGATGACCTTGTAGAGAATAGGGGCGTTGAACCGTTCGGTGGAGGGGGGTTTGGCCCACACATCCGTCGAGGGGGAAGCGGTTATCGTGAACTCCGCGGGGAGAGTCCCGTCACCGGGAACTTTATTGGGCGAGTTTGCGAAGGCGAATCCCGTCGTTGCCATTGTAGTTGTGCGAAGAATTTCCAGCTTTTGCTGCAGTCACAATGCGGATATGGAGAGAACATAGACAGGATAACGTGGAAATGAGGGGTTCGGTGAAAGGAGGGGGTGAAGGCCATCGCGATCTCATGGAGGACCGAACTGCCTGAAATACCCTACGTCACCCGCTCTCCACCACCACCACGTTCGACTCTTCGAGATTCAAATTACGCCGAAGAACATAGTACACATGTCGCTATCACTCGTTGTCTGCCTCGGTGAGACCAGGAGAAATGCCAATCAAGCATCGGGTGACAGGTATTCTCGGAGGATCTCGTGTGCTGTTGTCGTCAATCCCGGCTGCTGGAGCCGATGTGGGAAAAACCGCCCACTCAATAATGGGCTTGGAAACCGCCGCGTCGACGGCCACTTTGGCCCAGGTTGGAAGTTCACTCAGCTCGACGCGGGGTCGCTTTCAAAAGTTCCATGGCGTCAGTGCGACCGATGAATTTTGACAGAATATTGACGCCTGGAAAAAATTGGGGCCACAGTTGAATGGGGTTTGAAAAGAGCTAAGCGGCGGTTGAGTAAAAAATGAGGTTTCCAAGCCCCGATCACCCTTGAAACCCTGATCAGCGTTTCACTCTGAAAGAAGGTCGACTTCGGTTTGCCCTGGTGATTTTGTGAATAAAACAACTGAATTTTTATTCTTGAGCCATGCAGGGATTATAAAATTATAATCTTGAATATGACCAATAACTCCCATTGTGCCTCTTGAGAGTGGAGAAATTTAACCCTGAAAGAGGAGACAGGATATGACACCTGCACCTAGGCACCAAGGAGTAACAGGATAGCCAAAGGAGAGACCTCCTAGACAAACAAAATTACCAGGGTCAACCACAGTAAAAGAATTTTTTTTTTTTAATTTCAGGTGTATAATATATCAAACAGACAGATAATCTTGTCTGATTTCCTTCTTGATATGTGAAAGAGGTGATCAGGGTCTGAAGAAGCCCCACTCACCTCATTTTGAACCACTGTTCCGTGGCATTCCAACTTTGCAATTCAGGGTCCAAGCCACGTGAAAAGTCATGTGATTGCGCGCGAGTTGTGATGAGCCGAAGGCGAGAGCCTTGCGAAGCCCTGAAATCAAGGTGTGAGAAGGAATCTCTTGGACGACTCCTCGTTGAGCCAAATTTAGTCCCTTCACGGAGCAGCCAATCGAATGCAGGGAAGAATTCGGCTGACGCCCCCAACAATTTGGCCAGCCCAGTTATGAGAACGAAAACGCGTACTCCAAGTTGCTTCGCCACTCCCTTGCCCCCGCAACGCGTATCTGCATTTTGACGCGGCTTGGCAACTGGACCCGCTGACTTAACCAGGGCCTTGCCCGCAGCCCCAGAAAAGGAGACCAGAGCCTCCGCCCAGCGCGCTGCTTGAGTTGCCAAAATTCACATAATGCTGGCGATAATTCCTCCGAGCAACCAGTTGAACACTTGAGGAATGGGTGCGCTGTTTACGTTTTCTTTGCCACCTTGACTGCGACGGTTTTGAGTCGCCACCATGTCCTCCCGACTTCTTCATCCAGACGAGTATGAGTTGGATATGCGATCCCGGTCCTCAATCGACTCTCAGGGCACTTTTAACCTCGACGAAGCCGACTTTGAGTCGCAAACAATCCCTAAGAACAGTACCTTAATATATCGCCCACCTCTGCTGTCACGTATTTTGGGCTCCAATCACTACGGGTACCACCGTCTGAACCCTCCAAACCCTTTCCTTACTCCTTCGAAGCGGCCAGGCTGCTACCGACGTTGCTTCCATCGCCGTATACTCTCCTACCTCCAGATCTTCTTGACCATCATAATTGCCCTCATCCTTCTCGCGTCGATCTTCAGCCCTTCATACACTCGACGACCTCCGCACTACACCACTCTTCGCAATACCGTCATCAACTCGAGTACCCCAGGCCGAGGCAATCCCCGCAACGAGAAGATCTTTATCGCGGCGAGCCTATATGACCGCAGTGGGGATATAGCGGGCGGACAATGGGGAGAGAGAATATTGATGTTGATTGACCTGCTAGGTGAGGAGAATGTGTTCATCAGCATTTACGAAAACGATAGCGGACCGGCAGGCGCAGGCGCACTGCTAGACTTCGAGGCGCGGCTTTCCTGTAATAAGTCGATAGTGTTCGAGGACAACTTGGATTTTACTGATTTGCACGCGGTGACCATCCCTGGTGGATCGAAACGCATAAAACGCATTCAATACTTGGCTGAGGTCCGGAACCGAGCCCTGCGACCTTTAGACGCCCATCCCGAGATGCGATTTGATAAACTACTGTACCTAAACGACATTATTTTCGACCCCCTTGATGCCCTTCAGCTTTTATTTTCTACACACGCAGATGAGAACGGAGTCGCCCAATACCGGGCTGCCTGCGCTGTCGATTTCATCAATCCGTTCAAGTTTTATGACACCTATGCCACGCGAGATTTACAAGGTTATGGCGTGGGTCTCCCTTTCTTTCCCTGGTTTACCACAGCTGGCAGCGGATCAAGCCGGAAAGATGTCTTGGCGGGGACTGATGCTGTTCGGGTCCGCAGCTGTTGGGGAGGGATGGTTGCGTTCGATGCCCGTTTCTTCCAACTGCCGATATCAGGGCCCTCCCAGGATCACATTGCGCGGTTTCGTGCGTCGCACGATCCTTTTTGGGAGGCCTCCGAATGCTGTCTCATCCATGCGGACATCCAAGATATTCCTGTCAATCCCGAGGATATCGCAGATACAGGGATTTATATGAACCCATTTGTACGAGTGGCATATGACAGCCGCACTTTATCTTGGCTCGGCATCACACGCCGATTTGAGAGGTTATATACTCTCATTCACAATATTGGAAGCCATATAGCAGCGTTGCCTCACTTTAACTCCAGACGAACTGAAGTCCCCGGGCAGCGCGTGATGGAGACTGCGTGGGTTCCAAACGAGGACGACTACGGAGGGGGCTCGTTCCAGGAGGTCAGACGGATTGCTGCGAACGATGGCTTTTGTGGTCGACCAGGCCTTCAGGTGCTTGCCGAGGAGCGCGAAGAGGGTGAGGCGGGCTGGGAAAGCATTCCAGTTCCGACCTGATCATCGCGGACGAAGCCAGAGAAAAATCTGTGTCTCGAATGTGCCTCGATGTATGTAAATCCAATAATCATTCTTGTCTAATACTTTGACTCAGACGAATACACACTTAGAATACAGATTTTTTTTTCTTGCTAGCCTCGAACGGTCTGCTTTGCATTACTACCTCTCGTGTGGTGTGTCTGACATGGGCTTTCACGGCTTGTCCATCATGTCCATCTTTGAGGTTGTGTTGTCCTTCGACCTTGCTTTCCTGCTCTTCACTGCAGTAACAAATCTTGCAATAACAATTCCAGCAGTGAATGAGCCAATTTTCCCAATTTTACCCAACGATTGTGCTTAGATTAGCAAGCAAACACATCTTGAATTGCTACCCTTCCCTATTCCCTCCTACCTGCCGAGCTTTCTATCTCTCCATTCCCTCTCCTACTACACCCTCCCCTCAACAAAACTACCAACCAAGTGTCTCTTTTCCTGTTCATCAATATGGATCTTGGGAAGCGTTTCTCCGAGATCACTGGCCTCAACATTACCCACATTGTTCACAGTGTTGTCGAGGCTGTTGTGGATCGGTCTTCCTACGGCTTAGAGGAAAGTCGTCATGCCCCCCAGAAGCAGAGTGCTCATATTCCTAGCAGACAACATAATCAGGTCAGCTCTCCCTTTTCCACTCATTGAGTATTTCTTTCTTGTTGCTCTCTTTATCTGAAGCAGGTCATGCTAGATTGAGGAGAGTGAAACTAACAACACATCATAACACACCAGGTCTCCGGCAACAATAACACTTTTCCTCACTCCTCTTCTTCCCCTCCCCTCTTCCCTTCATCTCCCCCTTCCCTTTCCCCCAATATCATATCCCATTCATCACATTTCCATTCACGCGAATCCCCGGGAGCATTCAAGATGGCTACTCCGATCGCTGATGTGGACGACACAGCTGGGTTCATGGCCGCTGCCAGGGCACTCAAACTAAATAATTCTTACGGAAAGCCCCCTCCTGCTGCTGACGATGCGTCGGTGGATCACGACGCCTCTCAAACCCCTGTTGAGGAAGCTGTCAACACCGCTCCCATCACCGAAAACGGCTTCGACGACCCTATCGGTAAGCGACCTCCATGATGCCCCGCCGTAGTTGACCTGACAACACGTCTAACCGTTCTTCGTATAGACTTCCCAGCCGAGAAGAATCCCTCTGCCGCCGGGGATTCTTCCGTCAAGAAGCCTGATACTGTTGATTCGGGCGCCGCTCCCCTTGACAGCTTTGGTGTCAACACTCCCGAAACCGAAAAGACCCAACCTGAGGAGGAGAACCGCGAAAACCTTTCTGTTTTCAAGACCTGGGGAACTCCTGCTATTCGAGCAAAGCCAGGTACCACAACCATACCGCCCTGTTTCCCCGACCAGATACTAACACCGTCCCTAGCCGCTCAAGTTAGACGAGTGATCATTAAAGGTCTTCCCTCTTCCTGGAGCACTCCTGACAAGGTCCTTTCTCTGGTCCATGGTGGAATGATCGAGAGTATCTCTATCACCGCGTCTGGAAATGCTCACATATTATTCTGTGACCCAGAGGCGTGCAAATCCTTCTACGACAAGTACCCCAATGGAATCGACCTTGACAAAGAACGAAAGCTCACTGTTTTTGTGGATATGGGTGAAGATGTTGATGTGATCAGCTCACAGCTTTCTTTCAACCTATCCGTTGGATCAACCCGTGTCGTCCGCGCCGTCGGCGTTGATTTGGAGGCTACCATGAGTGATCTCGTGAAGATCGCTACATCCAACAGCCGCAAGGTGGAAAAAATCATCGACTCTTACGTTTCCGGCTACGTAAGTACACTTTCCGAGACGCACCCGCCATGTACTAACTTATGGTAACCAGCCCCGCTCTGTGAGCTTCCGCTTCTGCTCTATTGATGATGCTGTCCGCTTCCGTAGTGCTCTAATTCGTAACGAAGACTGGGAGCACTGTAACGTTCAGTATGCAACCGATCCGTAAGTTTTCCACTTGCATCGCAGCGAATTGGGGTGCATTCGAAGCTGACTTGTCTGTAGATGCGAGGTTGCAACAGGCTATCACGCAGACTGAACCGACGAGAAAGCAACTGGGCGTGAAGGGTTCGAGCACTATCGCCAGAGTTCAATGTGTTTTCAAGGATGTGGAGATTGAAGGTACAGATTGTGATGGAGGTCAAGGAGAAGAGTTATCTAAGCTTCAAGCAGTAGATGTACGGTGGCATACGCGAGGTGTATCTACAGTTGCAGAATGAACATTCTCCTCCGCTCTCCGGTCCAACTCCTAGGTTCCAACAATTCGCCCTATGAATGAATCCTCCAGCAGGGCTCATCAAGATGTATCACCGCGTGGGCCTTTCAGTATTCAAGTAAACCAACATCCACCTCGACCAGCCCCCCAGACAATCTGCTCGACCACCACACCCACACCCACAAGCATTCCCTCCATCACCCCCATCAAACCAACATGTCGACAGGACAGGTTACGCCAACCAATCAATAAAGTACGAAATCCATCCACTCAGAAATAGCCGACAAGCCACCAACCAAGTTCTGTCCTTTCAACGCTGCCTATCGGGCGGCCGGCCCTGTCTGCTGGAATCCGCATCCGTCGCCCCAACGCTCTGTCAGCGGCTTGGCGCAGCAGCGCTCAGATTGCGGAGGGCGGTGGAAACTTGTATCTTTCGCACGGACATGATGTTTTGCAGGTCCCGACGAGTCGCGCAAATCGGCGATTTGGGTGTTGCAGGCGTACTACTCCGCTCTACAAGGGGTATCTCTATCCGCAATTGTTGCCACCCCAACAAATAGGCACGATGCCGAGTTGTATGAGATCTCACTGGAGAGCGCGGGGTAATACCACGACTCCGGTATTGTTATGTGGACATGCTGATCATAGTGCTTGATATATATATTTGCGAGCTGAGCCGCGGAGAGAAGGTGTTCTTCAACACGTAGGCGTATTATTGGAATACCCATGTTTATCGATGACTTACAACACTGGTTGTATCTCCAATGTCAAACTAGTCCTCTCGTCACCCGAGGAATAAGAATAAAAATGACGAGGACAGACCTGGAAGCCTGTGAAGGGATTCGGAACCGGGAAGTCAAGGAATCCGCCCAAGCAACTGGTATTACTCATATCGTATGATACCGTACGTTACCGAGAGCACCTGCAACTTGGCTGAATGAAGTTCATCATCGGATTGTTCTTCAATTCCACACCACTCTCCGTCCGGAGTCCGATTCTCAGGCAGAACAAGCTGTCTGGCCCCTCACGGAGGGACAGAAGAATTCTCAGTCTGCACGTTTTTCAGTCACGCCCCTTTTTGGTTTCTCCGGCAGGATCTTGCAATGAAAGACCGGAATCTTCAAGTCCAGTGGAGCACCGCTGTGGGTATAACTCCAACTGAAGGTTGGAGTTTGCGATATTTGACTTTAAAGTCCATGGTCGAAAATTTGCCAGTTATGGAGATGTGTGCCGCTAATATCTCGGAAAGTGTACCTCATCGCCCCTCATCCTCAGTCACACCTCTTCTCTTGTCTTCTTGCAAACTTCTCTTTGTTGACTAAACGGGCCTTAACGAGTCAGCCGGATCTTAGCAATCTTCCTTTCTTCAACTTCGGGGAGAAAACACTCATGGATTCGGACTTGAAGGGACCGTTTTGGCAACTCTGCACAGCACTAGTCCAACGATGGGACTCTTAAGTGGAGAGTGGGGGGCGAGAACCAAATGGAGATCCCCAATGAAGAACAAAGAACAAAGAATCGCAGTTCCTGGGCTTTTGGTGTTGCAAAAGAGTGGCTTCGTACCTGCAAAGGAGGATCCCCTCTTTTGTCTCTTGGATTGGAAGCTGTCACTGGAGAGAGGATCTGGCATTTCGCCGTCGTGAGCATTGGCAAAAGGAAGCGAACCAACTGAATTCCATTGTTCCGGCCGAAGAAACTGCGCGGATTTCCTCGGGCCATCTGACTGCTGAATACTTGGCTATTCTTGGACTGTGATGAATCCAACCTCTGACTCGCCAACCTATCAGGGCAAGAAAATAGATGAATTAATGAGGGATACGATTCCTGGTGAAATAGCGTCCCGCCGCCATCGCATTCCTGCAACAGAAAGACCACTGTCAGGACCCGACAGTCTGGACGCGAGTGTGATAACTGAGCATTAGCACATCGTAACTCAAACCTTGGGCAGTCTCAGTTGGGCGAGCGCCCTCTTTTTGCTTTGTTCCCCGACAACTCGGCTCCAATCTCGGCTCAAAAGATGAATGAGCGAGCTGAGCTTCACGCAGCCTTGTGAGTTGGAGTTGGTGAAGAATCAATCCTTGCGCCTTTCTTCATCCTCCGCATCATGCTTGACGTTCTTCAGTCACTTGGGTTTACGTAACTAACTTTTTTTTCAGAGAAAGAGCGAGCCCAACTTCGGCTTTGGGTGCTGTCTTGGGCCCGACGCTGCATGTCGCATTTCTGGGCCGCTTCGAGACGCTGGATGCGAGTGAGGCTAACGGGTGAAGTGATGTGACGACTGGCGACGCTGTTTTTTTCTGACGACGATCAGAACCAAATCTCGGATACGGGAGAATCCCTGTTTTCCCACCAAATAATCAATTTTGCGTTTTTGCTCTCTCCTCCCTTCTCTCCACCTTCTTCACCCGCAGAAACAGCTCATAAGAGCGACGGATGTCCTCAAAAACATGGTTCAGGATGACAAACGCACGCAAATCCCGTTTGCCGCTGATCACGGCCCGCCGATCAACGGCTTCTCCGTGTCAAGGGCACAGACTCTGGTGGAATCCGCCCTGTGGATATAATTGAAAATCCTTTTCTTGTGTTGGTCAACCTTGGCGTTGTGGAGTCGTTTCCAATGTTGCAACGGAAATGGGAGGACAAGGGAGGTCGGCGACGTTCTGTTGAGATCTTGTTCGTTTCATGGTCTTTCGAACTATTGGAATGCTCATTGCGTTCAATCTAAATATCGCTCGAAAGCCACCATGACTTCATGTCGCAATCGCAAACATGACGGTTGGCGTCCAACAAAGACGCGGCTCAAGAGGGACATGGCACCGCTCGTTGATGCAGCTTGACCGTGCCACACCAGGAATGGAGAGCGCTCTCAACCCGCCCACGAATCCAAAACAATCTCCGCCCAGCAGGGCTTTCGCATCTTCCGGTTTGATGCAATAATGACGCCAAAATACAAAGGCTGCTTTCTCGAGTTGCTTTCCTGGAGTATGCGAAGAGCAGGGGAAAAATGCTGTGTGGTCGAAATGATGTCCGATAACAAGTATCAATCACTGATCCAGGGATGGCCTTTGGCAACTGAAGCCGGTTCAGGATCGTGAGGACGAGGTTTCTTTGCACCTGTTGGTTAATCGGAGGCTCAGAGCGCGGTGAGAAGACCAATTGCTTGTCTCCCGACTCCGTTTGTGCCTTTGACTTTCCATCATGTTTGCGGCGATTGAACTCCTTTGCATCTTGGAGGCAAGCTTCGCCACTCGGCGAAGGCGTGGGGGTGTGATCATGCAGAAAAACTTTTTGTTCCTCTCAATCTTCGACAGGGAGGCATTATTCAAACTTGAAGAGAGATGAAACCAGAGACTAGCAATAACTGGTCAATCGAACAATGGTAATTGACGGTCCTGAGGTGAGTTCTAAGGCAGGGACTTGAAATCACAGACGTCGAGTTCCTCGTCCGCTTGTTTCTGGGATTGCTTGCTCTGGGCACTCTGGCCGTGGTAATCCCACATTCTCTGGCGTCTCAATTGAGAAATGCAGCCCCAGACACGCCTGCCACCCATGCACAAAATTCTGGGGAGGTTCTCGAAAGAAATTTGACTTTGACAAGGAACCTTCAACTTGGGCCACGAGCGTGGAGCTCCGCAGCCACGAGGAGGGGTGTCTTCCCTCTCAATCAAATCAAGCCCGAGGAGGTCGTTCAAGGGATTCACTCAGTCAGGCGAATCCCAGTCCCTCCGTCCCAAAAGGGGAGCTTGCTGCGCTCGCGTTGCTGTCACTTTGCCCTAATTTGCGTGACGAACCACCGGTCCTGCGATGGGTCCTTCAGGCAGCCGATTGAAGAATCGAAGCTCCAGAGACAAACCTTCAAAGGTGGAGGTGGACTGGGGCGCTCGTACAAACTAACTCTTCACAGATCCTTGGAACAGAAGCTCAGACTGTCCAATGGCGAGCAAAATCAGCCGAATGAGGTCAGTGCCACTTTGTGAAGCCAGGACTGGTCCACTGTCTCGTGGGGTCCAAAAAGTCATGGAGGGGAAATTGGACAAGAGAGCCGAGCGCTGAGTCGACCAGCGTGATCGGGTGTCGCCTGTGGCAGTGCGGACTGGAGGATCTTGGAGTGAGGCTCATCTTCAGCGCCTGGGCTTGTATTTTGCAGAACTGGATTTCTTCTGCCTTCGTCTGGGTGGAACAGACGAGTCGTTCGAACAAAGAGGGTCCTCTGGCTCAGAATATTGAAACCAGAGCTTTGAACCGGCAGTCCCCGACTGCATCATGCAGAGGATGTTCTGGGGAATCAGGAAATCGCGCTCTCGGCTTGCCAACTCGGAGGTTTTACCTCGACACCGGTGACTGCTTGCGATGGACGAGCCCCATACTCTGTCGGAAAAGAATTAGAAATGGACAAGGTTTCTGAGATTGCTCGACGAATGCGCCCAGAAGTCTGATTCCAGCAGTCTCCCAATGTTCGCCATCACCCATCGGAATGTTCCGAGGGTTGAGAGTGCCGCGTTCGCCTGCCCTGTGCCAAAGCGCAGGGGTCTGGTGAGTTGTTTCAGCCTATCACAGAGAGACGTGGAGGAGAAGAAGAAGAAGAAGAAGAAGAAGATTCATCACTTGGGCTTGTCTTCACGCAGTGGCGATGCACGACGCGAGGAGTTCTTCAAGAAAAAAGCAAACATCGCCAGCGCCGTCTGGAGATGGGAAATCCGCCTCAGCAACAGCCGGGTCTCCGTTACTGATTTACTGAAGAAGAGGCAAGTCCATGTCTGCTTGCTCAGAGGAGGTCCTGCGACTGCCCCTTGCTGATTCTGAGGGGCGCAAAGCATGCAGGATCTGCGTTGAGAAAAACGCGACCTTTCGCACCCCCATTCGGCCGCCACTTCAGGAGCCAACACCAATGATGCAGACCTGCTGGACCTGATAAGAGAAAATCTCGAAGGCGGCGCAATTTTCCATGTTTGCTCGCCAGTGCGCTGCACAGAACACTGGCGGGAGCTTCCCGTCCGTTCCAGGCTAGGAAGTGACTGCGACGATTAATTACCGAATTACTGTTCTCCTTTTTTAGTAAATTCGAGGTCTCTTTTCGCTCTCCATCGTCCAAGAGGCAAGGTTGGTTTCACGAATAATGGACCGTGGCTGGAGCTCCCCACGCGAGGATTGGATCGATTATTCTGGAATGGAAGCTTGGACCTCGCGGATGGATCTAATCTGGCAGCGCCGACCGATTGGAGGAGTTTTAAAGGATGAAATTGAGGTTGAAATGACGGGAGAGACGCTGGATCCTGTGTCAGTTCGTGGCTTGAGGAGACGTTCATGATTATGAACTTCTGAAAGCTGAACACTGGACAATCCCCACCGACCCCGAGACAAAAGTACGAGGAACGGAGAGTTATCGACTGGTCCGCCGAGCTTCTCTGCATCGAACGGAATCCGGAGCCGGGTCCACCGAGCCCACCTCTTCAGGCTGCCTGTGCCTTGTGAAAGAGAGCTCTCATTCAGCACAGATTGAAATGCTGCCCGACTTGAGCCTCAGAAAGAGCCACTTCTGACTCAGGCATCTCATCACGAACGAAACTCTTGCGCTGGTTGCCCGGCAAGTCTCCAATCGCGTCCTCTCACAGCCGCTCAGTCCGCGTCGCAACAAACGGAGAACACAATCGCAAACACCATGAACAGGCTCGTGCCAATCGAGCGCAATCGTCGTCCCGATGGCGAATTTCCCTTGTATCTTGGGGCTTCGGCTTCTTTGTTCTCTTCTCCGACTACGAATAATGGCCAAGCTCAACAACCACCAATAGTACTCACGTGATTGGAATCGACTGCGGGCAGACGCGGTGGTTGGGGGTGAGTGGCTGGCACTTGTCTTCTTTCGAGCCACCGGAGAGTCTGGTGAATTTGGTTCGGGAGCCCAGCTTCCATTCCATCCCGGTAACGAGTTCCTTCCTTCAGGTTCAGAGAGGAAGCTCTGAAGAAAATCCTCGGGAAGGAGCGATCTGCGGTGCTGCACACGACAGACGACAGACGAGAGATGATGCAAGCCACCGTGGCGGACGATCATCCATTCTCTGTCGAAGCGCCCTCTTCAGAAAGGATGGGGTGTGGTTTCCTCGGGACAATAATGGCTTCCCACAGTTGAAGGAAAGTGGACTCGTCCTTGCTGTTGCGTTTGAGACCCAGACCATTCTCCGGATACTTCTCATGGCACTTACGGCGTCCTCCGTACCATACTTTTTGGATGAGGGGTGGCACATCTCAGCAGTACTAGTAGTATGGATCGCGGGGGGGCCGCCCACTCAAGGAACAATAAAAACGAGTTTTTTTCCCCCGAGGAGGAAGTCCATAAACGCTGCGATCCAAGCTTGCGCACCTTGACTGTGCCGCAATTCAGGGATCCACACACCTCTCTGTCAGATTCCTTTTTCCAACCACAAACTCCCTGAGGAGGAGGCAGCATTCATTTTGCTCATCTTCGAGATCAGTGTTCAAAGAGGAACGATCTTCAATATGATGCAACGATTCAGGTGAACAAAGGAAGTTCGGTCCACTCCTGCACCCTGTCGAGTCCAGAGATAATCGGTGACAAATGCCTTGTGGGGAAGAATGATGGATTGCCTTGCTCGGTGACTTCGGGGGCAAGTGCAATTGTGCCTTTGCAACCCTTCGCTGGGTCCCGTTTTTATTTTCAATACCTTTTCCTTTTTCCTTTTTTCCTTTTTGGTTTTTGGGAATCTTGGACTCGCTCCTGCTTTCCCATACCGGGGGTCAAGAGTCAAGGTGAGCGTCCTTGCATGGTGCGATGCAAGCCCGGAAAGCCACGGACAAACGACACATCTGAGATCTTCAAGTGAGACAGCCCTTCTTCTTCTTCTTCCGGACTTAGTGTGGTCTGTATGCAGGTGCCGGGTTGCCGCCTTTTGATGCTGGTATAAGTGGATTTCTTCAAGACATTGTTGGTGGTCGTGTCTGACTCTTGCAGACGGCCTTGTTCTTGTTGTCGCCATGTCAGGTATTCACTTTCTGGACCAGGAAATTCCAATGTCATCCTGCGAAAAGATATGATGATTGTGCGAGGCTGGCCTCGCTCATCAGATGCCTGTCGAATGGTAAATTTTCTGGGTGACCTGATTGGCTCGCGACTGACGAAATGATTGACAGCTGCCAAGAGGAGACATCCATGGTTGGATACGGTTCCTGCCTCGGAGAGAAAGGAGAAAGACAGAAATGAAACGCTTCATGGTAATCTGCAGCGGCATGTCGGTCTGAAACAGGGAAACGCGAGCTGCCTGTATACAAGACCCTCGGGATGGGCGGGGGATGAGTTGGCAACTCTGCAGATTCGCATCTGCACTGCAGAGATTCCTTCAGCTTCAGCGGGAAGGGCAGATTCCAGGCGGGAGAATCTCATGCTCATTCATGATTCTTCGGTCGCTCGTGAGCACTTTGGAATCGCCCCACACACATCGTGTCTCTGTCAGACTGGCTGGTGGGGCTTTGTGAGTCTCAGAATCCTGGTTGTCAGGCAGGATTGGCTGAGCCGACCCGACAAAACGGTACGCTAGCAAAAGCCACTGCTGTTGGAGTTATGTTCCCGCATCCAATCAGCGTCCTGCGTGTTGCTTCTTTTTGTTGGTTTTTTTCCATCCCCAAAAGCCCCCTCTCTGTCCATGTCAAAAGATGGCCTGAGGAGGGGGAATGAACGGTCGGATTGCTTGGGGAAAACCTTGGAAAATTTCTTCAAAATGCAATTTTTGATCTTGCTTCTTGCTCTTCTTGAGCTCGAATTTCGAGCTTGTGATGGTCGAGGCTCGGTCGACTCGGCAGGGAGATTGCCCCTCAAGCCTCGAGCCTCGCGGCCCTCCGGACCCGGACCAGGACCCAGGTCGCGATTAATTTAGGTGCTGTGCCGCTGGAAAGTGTCCGTTCCGCGATGAGATAAAGATGTCTGACCTCCTCGGCCGATGGATGTGGCCCCGTGAGGCGTCAAGGGTCAGGCAAGAATGCAATTCTGAACCTTGAGCAGGGGCTCGGTATGTCGGCCAGGTTGGCTCCTGGCTCCAGGCTGCGTCGTGCACAATGTCCATGTCTCATGGAGGGGACTCTTCTGCACTCGACATCCATCAACGTGCCAATCAGAGACTCCTATGGAGAAAAGGACGTTGGCCCAGTGTACCACACCTTGGGAACCAGGGATTTGTCATTCGTGTCCAGAATTCAACGCCGTGAACATCACAGCGGGATCGTCGGCGTCAATGGTCAATCATCTTCTCTTTTGCCCGTGAATAATAGCGCGAGGAATATGACTTGAGTTTCTTTGTCTGACTGCGGCTCCGGACTTCGCGAGTCCGATCTTCGTCTTGCTGGTCAGACGAAGAGTGGCTCCGGTGCTTCGCTGCGAGCAAAATTACTGAAAAAAATGGAATTGCATTCATCGCTGAATAAATTACCCGATCTAACGGTATCCCCGCCGAATCAAATTCAAAATTAATGATTTGGATTAACGTGATTTATTATTTTTATTTTCTTGATTTTATTGATGACACTTTCTTCTGAATCTTCTCCTCTCTGCTTGTGGCGTGGCGAGCTGCTCTGAGGAGTTTTAATCCTCTTTGTCTCGTCTTCGCCTCTCCAAGTCTTCATCTCTCCGAGTCTTTCCTTCCTCGAGACGCGAAGATCCTCTCGGGCCTCTCTGCCGCAAGCTTCTCGCAGAAGCGCCCTCTTTCCCAAATTGGTCCATTGCCGCAGCGTCTGCGCATCAGGCTTCGCGACATTCGTTCCACGAGCACAGGGGCGCTGTCAATCGTCCTCTGTGACAGGCCGACGAGATCCAGGGATTCGGTACGCTGCATGGGTTCAGCGACAACCCAACACTAAACCAGGCCACGGTCCAGTGGTCCGCCATACCACCCTCGCAGCAATCCAACCGGAGCCCTCGTGCGCTGTTGGGGATGGTTGACACCGCACTCTCTTAAACGCGCCCCTATCCACTTTCCTCGTCCATGCTTTGCCTCTCTGCAATTACTTCTCTTGTCCTCCGCCCTTCCAGTGGATGCACCATGGAATCTCTTTCATCTCGTCCAAGCCGCATGGCTATCGACTCCCTGCTCAACCCCCCAGCGGAGTCCGAAAAACCCAGCACAAAAGTCCAACAATATGGCCCCTTAACGCCACAGTACTCGCCTCTCTATGCACCAAGTCCACACCAGCAATATTACTACAGCTTCTCTGAAGACCACCACCACCATCACCATCATGGCCATCATGGCCATCATAGTCACCACAGCTATCACAACCACCGCCACCACCCATACAGCCAAGCCACCACCCCAACATCTCAGGACCACTCATTCACGCCCTACCGGCCACGCTCAACAGATTCATCGCCAGAAGCCTACTCGCGAGACCGCTACGACTCCGTCTCCAGCAGCTCCAGCACAAACAACAACAGCAGCAGCACCGCGGGCGACCGCCGCCGCCCCCCGCGGCCCAAGTATGAGGAGGAAGAAATGTACTTCATCTGGTACCACCGCGTCGACCTTTGCCAAGAGTGGAAGGAGGTCCGCGAGAGCTTCAACCGCCAGTTTCCCAGCCGCCAGCGCCGCGGCTTTCAGGGGATCCAGTGTAAATTCTACCGCTTCATCAAGGAGAAGAAGTGTCCGACGCTCCGGGAGCAGCGGCGCATGCGCGACGGCGAGTTCCTGCGCCAGGAGTCCAGTTCCTCCAGCTTTAATTCGGGCGCGCCGCAGTTTGGCGTCGTCGAGTGGATGGGAGTTTGGTATCCGTGGATGCGCGAGGATCGGGAAGAGGTGATGCGGAAGAAGATGTTGAGGTAGTACCTTATGTTTGCCCGTCACCTTTTCTTCACATTTACCTTTCTACTTTTCCCTCTCCACCCCGAAATTTCTTTCCATTCCACTGATTCAATTCGTTACGGCCGACCACCTTCTAAGATCCCTACCTATCTTTCCCTCGAAATCTTCCCTATTCCTCATTGATCTCTCTACCTCTACCTTCAACCGGCTTTTGTTTGGGACCTATACTACACGGTGTACTGGGACGGATATGGATCTGGCTCTCTTGATATCTATTTGCTTTCCGCGTCTACCACGACCGTATGACATGCTATGCTCATTGGGAGGCTCTCTGTATTCTAGCATGCATCTGACCTGGTGTCGTCAGCACGACACGATACCAATCTCAATCTCATTACTATATCAATAGTCCCACGTATACTACCTGAGTGTTTGCAGACCTTGGTGACCATACCCTGCTCGAGCTGAGATCTGAGCCTTCGCAAGATATCAGAGAATGTCACGTGACTGGCTCAACCCTCGACATGGCGGGGGATACGGGACATGGTGATGGGACTCATCCATTGAAGCGAGACATCGCTCTGAATCCGAGTCGGTTGTTTCCGAACCAAAATGATTAATGTTTTTCTTTTTCTTTTTCTTTTTCTTCTTTTTTTCTTTTTTTTTTTTTTTTTGCATTCGTTTCCACAGTCTGCTATCGGGATCGTCAAACTCTGGAACAACAAAACACAAAACACCACTCCAAAGCAATCCACCGGCATCCATCAG